>NC_135989.1:1196823-1286552 GCF_053455715.1 Rhinoraja longicauda
AAAAATTTTCAATGTTGCAGGGTATCGCAGGTAAAATCGATAACCTTTTTGCCACAGGGCTTTTTTCGCAGGGTTGAATTCCTTCCTTCTCTTCAAAAGCTCATAGCTTATATCAGGATAGAAAAAAAGATTATTCTCTCCACTTTTCAGAGGAGTAGAATTATTTTTGCATTGTACAGCCGCCTTCAAAATTCTTTCTTTATCTTGATATCTCAATAATTTATGAGAATTGATCTCGGAAACTGCCCCTGTTTTGGACTTGGTCTTAATGCCCTATGTGCCCTTTCAATTTCAATTTCACTTTTTTCCATTCCCAAAATATTCGGAATCCACTTTTGAAAGAATTTTATTGAGTCTTCTCCCTCTGCGCGCTCTTCAAGACCAACAATCTTTATATTGTTTCGTCTACTCGTATTCTCCAACAAGTCCAGTTTTTCAAATATCTGTTTCCTTTCTGTTATCCAAGCAGTTACATTGTCTTCGATCTTATTCACTCTTTCAATAGTATCTTCGGTCTTAACTTCCAGTTTTTTAACTTTTTTATCCAATTTATCCATTTTTTTTAAACTTCTGTTAATAGCGATGGTATTATTTTTTAATTGTTCACATACTTCTTGTAAGATCTCTTCCATACTTCCCCTATATTTTTTACTTTCAATTTTACCTTTAGGTCTATCTGGTAGGCAAGGTTCACCTTCTGATGAATCTTCTTGATCGTCTGTATGTTCTTGGTCCTGGTCCTGGTCGATGTCACTATCTGTGGCAGAGGCCTCCTGGGATTGTAGTTTCTTTAACTTCCCTTGTGACATTTCGCGCATGCGCGGTTCCACTTGTTCGCGCATACGCGGTTCCCCGTATTCACGCGAGGTATGCTTCTTCCTCCCGGGTGCCGCCGCTACTTGCCATTCTTCGGGACCAGTCCTCTCAACTTGAGCACGAGGATTCTCCAACTCAATAGGGCCTCCTTCCCTCTTCTCACCCGATCTCTTTAACCCGGTGGGTTTCTTCAGTTTTTGTTTAGGAGGCATGTCTAAATAATCCCCCAGTCTTTATAGAGAATTATAGACTTTCGAAGAAACTTTTGTTCAATTTTACTCGGTACTTTTCTAAGTTTTGTTCGGAGGAGCTGGAAGACCACGACCTGTGCCTACGTCATCACGTGCTGTCCCCCGTAACAGTTTTAAAACAGAATAAAGTGCAAGTAGATCTGTGCCGGTTCGCTGTGCGATGTGACCATCTGGCTCAGCAGGACCGGTTCATAGCAGCTATGGCCCTGGGGATGAAGCTGTTCCTGAGTCTGGAGGTGTGGGCGTAGAAGGCCTTGTATCGTCTGCCCGATGGTAGAAGTTTGAACAGACTGTTGCAGGGGTGTGAAGAGTCTTTGTGGATGCAGGTGGCTTTTCTGAGGCATCGTGTGTTGTAGATGCCCTCCAAAGCTGGTAGCTGTGTTCCGATGGTCCTCTGAGCTCTATGGACTACCCGCTGAAGAGCTTTCCTCTCTGCCTCCGTGCAGCTGAGATACCACACAGGGATGCCATGTGTTAGGATGCTCTCTATGGTACAGCGGTAGAAGGTCGTCAGCAGCTGTTGGGGTAGACCAGACTTTTTCAGTGTTCTTAGGTAGAACAGTCGTTGCTGTGCCTTCTTGACCAGCGCAGCAGTGTTATTGGACCATGTTAGGTCCTCCAAAATGTGAGTGCCCAGAAACTTGAAGCTGGACACTCTCTCCACACTGTCCCCGTTGATAAAGATCGGGGCGTATTCCCCGTTGTGTGACCTACGGAAGTTGATGATCAGCTCCTTGGTCTTGGTGGTATTTAGGGACAGGTTGTTATCCGAGCAACAGTCCGCCAGGTTCTGCACCTCCGCTCTGTATTTTGTTTCATCACCGTTGGTGATCAGCCCGACCACTGTTGTGTCATCTGCAAACTTGACAATGGTGTTGGTGGCGAATGCAGGAACACAGTCGTGTGTGAAGAGGGATTAGAGCATGGGGCTCAGAACACAGCCCTGTGGTGTGCCTGTACTCAGGGTGATAGTGGAGGACAGGTGCGGGCCCATTCTCACTGCCTGCGGTCGCTCCAGCAGAAAGTCCAGGATCCAGTCGCATAACGACGAGCTGAATACCTCAGCCAGCTGTTCAGCACAGTCCCTAAGTACCCTTCCTTGAACTCCATCCGGGCCTGCAGCCTTGTGTGGGTTGACCCTTTGCAGAGCGCGTTGTACCTCCTGTGTGCTCAGTTGCAAGACCAGTCCCTCCGCCTCGGCTGGGGTTCTTCCACTCAAGGTGGTGTTGCCAGTTTTAAAGCGGGCAAAGAAGATGTTTAGCTCGTTGGTTAGTGTGATATCACTGTGGGGGCAGGCAGGGCTGCTCTTGTAGCCAGTGATGTCCCTGACACCCTGCCACATGTTTCTGGTGTCCGTGGTGTTGAAGTGGTCTTCCACCTGTTGCCTGTGGGTGTGTTTGGCCCTTTTTATACCTTTGTTCAGGTTTGATCTGGCAACACTGTTTGCTGAAGTGTCACCTGATTTAAAGGCATTGTTGCGTGCCCTCAGCAGGTTCTGTACCTCCTTATTCATCCAGGGTTTTCGGTTTGGGAACATCTTTATTACCTTGTCCACTGTAACATTCTCCACACAGCAGTTGATGTAGGAGAGCACAGTGGATGTGTACACCTCCAAGTCTACCTCTGAACCACTGGTCGCCTGTTGTGCAAACAGGTCCCAGTCGGTGCGATCAAAGCAGTCCTGGAGTTGTAGGGTGGCATCCTCGGGCCATATTATGACTGTCTTTATTGTAGGTTTGGTCTTGCGGATGAGGGGTTTGTATGCGGGCAGTAGAAGCAGTGAGAGGTGATCGGATTGTCCCTGGGGTGGGCAGGGGAGAGCTCTGTAGGCGTCCTTTATGTTGGTATACACCTTATCCAGCGTGTTTGAACCCCTGGTAGGACACTGCACGTGCTGGTGGAATTTGTGGAGCGCGGCTCGTAGGTCGACCTGATTAAAGTCCCCGGCACCAATGAAGGCACCGTCAGGGTGGGCATCCTGCTGCTTGCTGATGGCCGAGTGCAGCTGTGCTAGCGCTAGGTTAGCATTAGCCTGTGGGGTAATGGATGCGGCCATGATGATGACCACAGTAAACTCCCGAGGCAGATAGAACGGCCTACATTTGAGCAGTAGGTACTCCAGGTCTGGGGAACAGTAGCTCTCTATTGCAGAGTGGGTGGTGCACCAGTCATTGTTGATGTAGATACAGATCCCACTGCCCTTACTCTGACCGGAGTCCTTTGTTCTATCGGCCCGATGTAGTGACCGGTTCATGAGCTCCACAGCCCCGTCGGGGACCAGCGCGTTGAGCCACGTCTCCGTGAAGATCAGCGGGCAGCAGTCTTCCAGGGATCGCTGGGTGTTGATCCATAGCCTTACCTCATCCAGCTTGTTGGAGAGTGACCGGACATTGGCGAGAAAGACGCTTTAAAAAATAAATAAATATATATATATATATATAAATCAAAAATATTTATTCAAATATTAAAATAATATATACAATACAATAAACCCAAAACAGAACCCACCACCAGAATACTATACAAACAAATATACCAATTGAAACTATTATACAATTATATTACAATCCCCATCCAGGATACATCCAATCCCCCCGCGGTGCCCAGCGGTCCCTGAGATCCTCCAGGGTGCCTGTAGACAGCGTGTGGTCCCTCTCCAACACCACCCGGGCACGGATGTAACCCTGGAAAAGGGGTGGGCAGCTGGATCGGGCAGAGCCCTCTTCCGCCTGGCGCCGTGAGTCGCGGAGAGAAAGACGCTTGGTAGGGATGGTCTTTGTGGGGCCCTCCGTAGCCTGGCCTGCACCCCCACTCTCCGGCCACGTTTTTGCTTCCTCTCCCTGCGCTGGGTCCGTCTCCAACCCTCCGTTGTGGTGGTCCAGGGGTCTGTTCTACCGAGCTCCGTGGGGATTTTGGTGAGGGTTTTATAGTATTCACCAGCCAGTCTCTCGCAGCCACGTCCGATGTTGAGCAGCTCCGTGCGGCTCCAATTGCGGTCCGCCTTCCGGGAGCTGCAGTGCCTTGGGGGACACGCTGCCATTGCCGCTGAGTCCGGATTCGCCGCCACGGGCTCCGACTGGATTCCGGTGCAGGCAAAGGTCGCGGATTTTGAAGGGAGATTCCGTGACCGGTTTATCCCGCCGCTGCTGGGCTGCTCCGTGCGGCTCCATGTGCGGTCCGCATTGTGTGGTTTGCAGCGCTTTGGAGAGCGCGATGTTGCTGTGTCCGGACGTGTTGCCGACCGCACCGTGGGGATTTCAGTGGCGGTGCTGGATTTCTTCGTGCTGTAGGGAAGTTTCAGTGGTTGTTTCCCAGGTGTACTTTCTTGGGTTTTCTCACAGCTGCTTTCAGTGCTGGGGTGGGGTGGGGTGGGCTGGGGTGGGCTGGGGTGGGGTGGGGTGGGGTGGGGTGGGATGGGGTGGGGTGGGATGGGGTGGAGTGGGGTGGGGTGGGGTGGGGTGGGCTGGGGTGGGGTGGGGTGGGGTGGGGTGGGGTGGGGTGGGGTGGGCTGGGGTGGGGTGGGCTGGGGTGGGGTGGGATGGGGTGGGGTGGGATGGGGTGGGGTGGGGTGGGGTGGGCTGGGGTGGGGTGGGCTGGGGTGGGGTGGGCTGGGGTGGGGTGGGGTGGGGTGGGGTGGGGTGGGGTGGGGTGGGGTGGGGTGGGCTGGGGTGGGGTGGGCTGGGGTGGGGTGGGCTGGGGTGGGGTGGGCTGGGGTGGGGTGGGGTGGGGTGGGGTGGGGTGGGGTGGGGTGGGGTGGGGTGGGCTGGGCTGGGGTGGGGTGGGGTGGGCTGGGGTGGGGTGGGGTGGGCTGGGGTGGGGTGGGGTGGGCTGGGGTGGGGTGGGCTGGGGTGGGGTGGGGTGGGGTGGGGTGGGGTGGGGTGGGGTGGGGTGGGCTGGGCTGGGGTGGGGTGGGCTGGGGTGGGGTGGGGTGGGGTGGGGTGGGGTGGGGTGGGGTGGGGTGGGCTGGGGTGGGGTGGGGTGGGGTGGGGTGGGGTGGGGTGGGCTGGGGTGGGGTGGGCTGGGGTGGGCTGGGGTGGGCTGGGGTGGGGTGGGGTGGGGTGGGCTGGGCTGGGGTGGGGTGGGCTGGGGTGGGGTGGGGTGGGGTGGGGTGGGGTGGGCTGGGGTGGGGTGGGGTGGGGTGGGGTGGGGTGGGGTGGGGTGGGGTGGGGTGGGGTGGGGTGGGGTGGGGTGGGGTGGGCTGGGGTGGGCTGGGGTGGGGTGGGGTGGGGTGGGCTGGGCTGGGGTGGGGTGGGGTGGGGTGGGGTGGGATGGGGTGGGGTGGGGTGGGCTGGGCTGGGGTGGGGTGGACTGGGGTGGGCTGGGGTGGGGTGGGGTGGGATGGGCTGGGGTGGGCTGGGGTGGGGTGGGGTGGGGTGGGGTGGGCTGGGCTGGGCTGGGGTGGGGTGGGGTGGGGTGGGGTGGGCTGGGGTGGGGTGGGCTGGGGTGGGGTGGGGTGGGGTGGGCTGGGGTGGGGTGGGGTGGGCTGGGGTGGGGTGGGGTGGGGTGGGCTGGGCTGGGGTGTGGTGGGGTGGGGTGGGCTGGGGTGGGGTGGGGTGGGGTGGGCTGGGCTGGGGTGGGGTGGGGTGGGGTGGGGTGGGCTGGGGTGGGGTGGGCTGGGCTGGGGTGGGGTTGGTTGGGGTGGGCTGGGGTGGGATGGGGTGGGGTGGGGTGGGGTGGGGTGGGCACGATGGGGGAGGGCAAAGCCACTGCGTCTGGACGCAGTTCTCTACGGTATGTCACATGCCTGGCGTATCTCCCTCGACACCTTTCCCATCCACATACCTGTCCAAACGACATGTAACTGTCGTAATTGTACTCCCATATACCACCTCCTCTGGTTGTATGTTCCATGAATCCAGTCCACTCTGTGTATGAAAGGTCCCATTTAACTCTTTCCCTGCTCACGTTGGAACATAGAACAGTACAGCACAGAAACAGTCCACTCGTCCACAATATCTGCACCAGTCATGATGCCGTCAAACTAATCCCATCTGCCTGCACGTTGTCCATATCCCTCCATTCCTGCATATCCCTGTGCCTGTCTAAAAGGCTCTTAAACACCACTATTGCATCTAACTCCACCTCCAACTCATTCCAGGCACCCACCACCCTCTGTGTAAAATCTAATCCCACACCTCAAGTCAAATCGTCAAGTTTATTTGTCACATTTACATAAATGTGCAGTGAAATGAAAGATTACCCACAGTCCAACAATAAGAGCAATAAAAATAAGCAATAACACACACAATCAAACAAAAAGAAACATCCATCACAGTGAGTCTCCTCCAGTCACCTCCTCACTGTGATGGAAGGCCAGAATGTCTTTTCTCTACACCTGCCGTCTCCCGCGGTCAGGCTGTTGAAGTTGCCACGCTCCAGGCCGCGCCGGACGGTGAAATGTCCGCAGCGGGTCAAACTAAGCCCCGCGACTCGGGGCGGGCGAAGAAGCCGCCGCTGCCGCTGCCGCTGCACGTCGGGTGGTCATGGCTCCCGACATTGAAGCCCCCGCCGGGCAGAGAAAATCCCGCGGCCTATTTCAGGCCGCGTCGGACGGTGAAATGTCCGCGGCGGGCCGACCCAAGCCCCGCGATTCGGGTCGGGCGAAGACGCTGCCGCTGCCAGAGCTCCCGATGTCGCCCCCCACCCAGGGGCCTGCGAGCTTCCGACATCCACGCGGCCGGAGCCTACACAGGTGAGTCCCAGGTGGAGGCCGCCAGCTCCAGGTGCATGGCCGATGGTAGGCCGCAGCGGGAATGGAGACACGACCCTGAAACAAAAGGTCGCGTCTCCGTTCGGAAGAGACAATTTTACATTTACAGTTCCTGCCCCCCCATAGTACACAACCCCCAAAAAACGACATCACATTTACAGTCCAATCAAGACAAAAAAACAACATAAAAACACAAAGACAGGCGGACTGCAGGTAAGCCGCAGCTCCTAGGGCAGCGCTTTAAACTTTCCCCCTCTCACCTTAAAGCTATTCCCCCAAGTCTTTCACATTGCCACCCTGGGAAAACGATTCTGAACGTCTACCCTATCAGTGCTAATTGTATATACTTCTATCAGTTCTCCCCTCAACCTCCAGTACTCCAAAGAAAACGATCCAAATCAGTCCAACCTATCCTTGTCATTAATACCACCCAGTTCAGGCAGACTTTGTACAATTAAACTCCTCTACCCTGGTGAAATGAATGCGATCACAAATCTTATCTCTGCCCCTCATGATTTAATAAACCCCTTCGTCTCCTTCACTCCAAGAAAAAAACAACCCTGACCTTATATCTCGCACCTTCCTGTCCCAGCAACATCCTTGTGAAACTTCTGTAGCCTCTCTAACTTGTTCCATATAACCACCACCCTCTGTGTGGAAAAAGTTACCCCTCAGATTACTATTAAATCTTTTCCCCTTCACCTTGAACCTTTGTCCTCTGGTCCTCGATTCCCCAACTCTGGGTGAAAGACTTTGTGCACCTACCCGATCTATTCCTCTCATGATTTTGTATACCTCTCCCCTCATCTCCCCCCATCCTCCTACGCTCCATCGAATAGAGACCCAGCCTACCCAACCTCTCCCTATAGCTCACACCCTCTAGACCTGGCAAAATCCTCGTAAATCTTCTCTGTACCTGTTCCTGTTTGACAACATCTTTGCTTTAATATAGCGCCAAGAACAGAATACCTCACCAACATCTTAAACAACTGCATCATATTCTCCCAACATCTATACTCAATACTCTGACTGATGAAGGCCAATGTGCCACAAGCTTTTTTGACCATTTTATCTACCTGTGACTCGACCTTCAAGGAACCATTCAGCTGCACTGTTAGATTTCTCACCACTCCCCAGAGTCCTACCATTCACTGTACATGTCCTGCCCATGTTAGATGTCCCAAAATGCAACACCTCACATTTCTCTGTATTAAATTCCATCAACGGGGCTACATGGTGGCACAGCGGTAGAGTTGCTGCTTTACAGCGCTTGCAGCGCCAGGGACCCAGGTTCAATCATGACAGTGGGTGCCGTCTTTATGGAGTTTGTACGTTCTCCCCATGACCACGAGGGTTTTATCTGAGATCTTCAGTTTCCTCCCACACTCCAAATCTAGTCCCACACCTCCTCCTGACACCTTACATCTATGCCCCCAAGTCTTTGACATTGCCACCCTGGGAAAAAGATTCTGAACATCTACCCTATCAATGCCAGTTTTATATACTTCTATCTTCGTAGGTTAATTGGCTTGGGATATGTAAAATTGTCCCTCATGTGTGTAGGATAGTGTGAGTGTGTGCAGATCGCTGGTCACTGCGGACTCGGTGGGCCGAAGGGCCTGTTTCCACACTGTAACTCTAAACTAAACTAAATCATTCCTAAGACCACCTGGCCAATCGATCAAGATCCTGTTGCAATTTTTCTCAACCATCTTCACTATCTGCAAAACCACCCAGTTTTGTATTATCAGCAAACATGCTAATCTTGCCATGTGTGTTCTCATCAAAATCATTGATATAGATGACAAACAGTAACGAGCCCAGCATCGAACCCTGAGGCACACCACTAGTCACAGGCCTCCAGTCTGAGCAGCAACCTTCCACCATCACCTTCCTTCCATGAAGCCAATTTTCTATCCATTCAGCTATCTCTCTTTGTACCTCGTGTGATCTGACCTTCCACAGCAGCCGGCCATGTTGCATCTTGTCGAATGCTTTGCTGAAGTCCCTACATACAGCTCTGCTCTCTTCGATCTTTCTAGCCACGACTTCAAACAACTCAATCAGATCTGTGAGACACGGCGATAACTCTCAGACGCCTCCTCCTACTTATCCTTGGACCATGACCCCACAGACAAGCATCAGACATTAATATCACACACCATTTCTGCTTGTATTACTTCTGTCTCTCTGCCATCCATAGCCTCCAACCTTATCGTTCCCCAGCCCCGCACGGCCCGATTTTATCTTCTCCCCAAAATCCACAAACAGAACTGTCCTGGCACACCCATTGTTTCTGCTTGTTCATGTCCCACCAAATTAATTTCCACCTACCTCAACTCCATCCTATCCCCCCTGCTCCAATCCCTCCCTCCCTACCGATGTCCAAGACAACTCACACGCTCTTCGTCTCTTTAATGACTTCTGTTTTCCAGGCCCCCATTCCCTCATCTTTACCTTGGATGTCCAGTCACTCTGCACCTCCATCCCCCACCAGGAAGGTCTTAAAGCCCTCTGTTTCTTCCTTGACCACAGAACCAGCAAATTTCCGTCTATTAAAACTCTCCTCCGCCTAGCAAAGCTGGTCCTTACCCTCAACAACTTCTCCTTCGACTCCTCCCACTTCCTCCCAATCCAAGGCGTAGCTATGGGCACTTGCATGGGCCCCAGCTATGCCTGCCTCTTTGGAGGGTACATCGAACAATCACTGTTCCAGGCATACACTGGCCCTATCCCCCAACTCTACCTCCGCTACATTGAAGACTGCATTGGTGCTGCCCCATGCACCCATGCAGAACTCACTGACTTCATCAACTTCACCACTAATTTCCACTCAAGTTCACGGAGCATCTCCAACATCTCCCTACCGTTTCTGGATCTCAGCATCTCCATCACAGGAGACACAACCGACATCTACTACAAACCTACTGACTCCCATCGCTGACGAAGGGTCTCGACACAAAATCTCAAAATCTCAAGCAGCAGCAGTAGCAAGCAGCAGCAAGCAGCACCAAGCTGTGTTGCTTGGGAAGTAGTGTGTGGGGATTGTGTGGGGATTGTGTGGGGATTGTGTGGGGATTGTGTGGGGATTGTGTGGGGATTGTGTGGGGATAGTAAGGAGTAAGACCTGTGTGATCTCCCGGACTAGTTTCGATCGCCTAGCTTGGGGTCGGAGAGGAATTTCCCGGATTTTTTCCCAAATTGGCCTGGGTTTTTTATCCGGTTTTTCGCCTCTCCCAGGAGATCACTCAGTTCTTTTGGGTGGGTGGTTGGAGCGGTTGGAGTAGCGGCCGGGCTGTAGGTTTAGTAACCGAGCGCGGGGCTTTGTTTGGAGAGTATGACTGCCAGGGCAGTTTTTTGTTCTGGGTGTCGGATGTGGGGAATCTGGGAGTCTGATAGTCTTCCAGACATCCACATCTGCGCCAGGTGTGACGAGATGGGGCTCCTAAGGGACCGTATTAGGAACCTGGAGCGGCAGATTGATGACCTCCGTCTGATCAGGGAGAGTGAGGAGGTTATAGATAGGAGTTACAGAGAGGTGGTCACTCCTAGACCACGGGAGGTAGACAAGTGGGTCACTGTTAGGGGGGCAAGGAACAGAGGCAGGGACTAGGGAGTACCCCGGTGGCTGTACCCCTTGGAAATAAGTACTCCTGTTTAAGTGCTGTTGGGGGGGACAGCCTACCTGGGGGCAACGACAGTGCCCGGGCCTCTGGCAAGGAGTCCGGCCCTGTTGCTCAGAAGGGTAGGGAAAGGAAGAGGAGAGCAGTAGTAATAGGGGACTCTATGGTGAGGGGGTCAGATAGGCGTTTCTGTGGACGCAGTCGGGAGACCCGGATGGTGGTTTGCCTCCCTGGTGCCGGTGTCCGGGATGTGTCTGAGCGTGTCCAGGATATCCTGAAAGGGGAGGGAGAGGAGCCAGAGGTCATGGTACATATAGGTACCAACAATATAGGTAGGATAAGGGAAGAGGTCCTGAAAGGAGAATTCAGGGGGCTAGGAAGAGAGTTAAAAAAAAGGACTTCCAAAGTAATAATCTCAGGCTTACTGCCTGTGCCACGCGATAGTGAGAATAGGAATGGAGTGAGGTGGAGGATAAATACGTGGCTGAGGGACTGGTGCAGGGAGCAGGGTTTCAAGTTTCTGGATCATTGGGACCTCTTCTGGGGGAAGTATGACCTGTACAAAAAGGACGGGTTGCATCTGAACCCGAGGGGAACCAATATCCTGGCGGGGAGATTTGCTAAAATAACTGCGGAGACTTTAAACTAGTACGGTTGGGGGGAGGGACTCAAACACAGATAGCTAATAGGCAGTGTGTGAGGCAGGAGGCAGAAAAGGGAAACACTCAGACCCAATATGTAGGAGAGAAAGAAGGGAAAAGAAATAAACTGAGAATAAGAAATGATGGGTCCCTTAAATGTGTATATTTTAATGCTAGGAGCATTGTAAGAAAGGTGGATGAGCTTAGAGCCTGGATTGACATCTGGAAGTATGATGTTGTGGCGATCAGTGAAACATGGTTGCAGGAGGGTTGCGATTGGCAATTAAATATTCCAGGATTTCATTGTTTCAGATGTGATAGAATCGGAGAGGCAAGAGGTGGGGGTGTTGCATTGCTTGTCAGGGAGGATATCACAGCAGTGCTTTGGCAGGACAGACTAGAAGGCTCGATTAAGGAGGCTGTTTGGGTGGAACTCAGAAATGAGAAAGGTTTAGCAACACTTATAGGGGTGTATTATAGACCGCCAAATAGGGAACGAGAATTGGAAGAGCAAATATGTAAGGAGATAGCAGATATTAGTAGTAAGCACAGAGTAGTGATTGTGGGTGATTTCAATTTTCCGTATATAGACTGGGAATCACATTCTGTTAATTGCTGGATGGTTTGGAGTTTGTAAAATGTGTGCAGGATAGTTTTTTGCAGCAATACGTAGAGGTGCCTACCAGAGAAGGGGCAGTGTTGGACCTCCTGTTAGGAAATGAGATGGGTCAGGTGACGGAGGTATGTGTTGAGGAGCACTTTGGGTCTGGTGATCATAATGCCATTAGTTTCAATATCATTATGGAGAAGGTCAAATCTGGACCAAGGGTTGAGATTTTGGATTGGAGAAAGGCTAATTTTGAGGAGATGAGAAAGGATTTAAAAGGAGTGAAATGGAAATTGTTGTTTTATGAAAAGGATATAATAGAGAAATGGAGGATATTTAAAGGTGAAATTTTGAGAGTACAGAGTCTTTATGTCCCTGTTCGGTGGAAAGGAAAGAATAATAATTTGAAAGAGCCGTGGTTTTCCAGGGAAATTGGACACTTGGTTCGGAAAAAGAGGGAGATATACAATAAATATAAGCGGCAGGGAGTAAATGAGGTTCTTGAGGAATATAAAGAATGTAAAAGGAATCTTAAAAAGGAAATTAGAAAAGCGAAAAAAAGATATGAGGCTGCTTTGGCAAGTAATGTAAAAGTAAACCCCAAGGTGTTCTACAGATATGTCAATAGCAAAAGGATAGTGAGGGATAAAATTGGTCAATAGACAATAGACAATAGACAATAGGTGCAGGAGTAGGCCATTCAGCCCTTCGAGCCAGCACCGCCATTCAATGCGATCATGGCTGATCACTCTCAATCAGTACCCCGTTCCTGCCTTCTCCCCATACCCCCTCACTTCGCTATCCTTAAGAGCTCTATCCAGCTCTCTCTTGAAAGCATCCAACGAACTGGCCTCCACTGCCTTTTGAGGCAGAGAATTCCACACCTTCACCACCCTCTGACTGAAAAAGTTCTTCCTCATCTCCGTTCTAAATGGCCTACCCCTTATTCTCAAACTGTGGCCCCTTGTTCTGGACTCCCCCAACATTGGGAACATGTTATCTGCCTCTAATGTGTCCAATCCCCTAATTATCTTATATGTTTCAATAAGATCCCCCCTCATCCTTCTAAATTCCAGTGTATACAAGCCCAATCGCTCCAGCCTTTCAACATACGACAGTCCCGCCATTCCGGGAATTAACCTAGTGAACCTACGCTGCACGCCCTCCATAGCAAGAATATCCTTCCTCAAATTTGGAGACCAAAACTGCACACAGTACTCCAGGTGCGGTCTCACCAGGGCCCGGTACAACTGTAGAAGGACCTCTTTGCTCCTATACTCAACTCCTCTTGTTACGAAGGCCAACATTCCATTGGCTTTCTTCACTGCCTGCTGAACCTGCATGCTTCCTTTCATTGACTGATGCACTAGGACACCCAGATCTCGTTGAACTCCCCCTCCTCCTAACTTGACACCATTCAGATAATAATCTGCCTTTCTATTCTTACTTCCAAAGTGAATAACCTCACACTTACCTACATTAAACTGCATCTGCCATGTATCCGCCCACTCACACAACCTGTCCAAGTCACCCTGCAGCGTTATTGCATCTTCCTCACAATTCACACTACCCCCCAACTTAGTATCATCTGCAAATTTGCTAATGGTACTTTTAATCCCTTCGTCTAAGTCATTAATGTATATCGTAAATAGCTGGGGTCCCAGCACCGAACCTTGCGGTACCCCACTGGTCACTGCCTGCCATTCCGAAAGGGACCCATTTATCCCCACTCTTTGCTTTCTGTCTGTCAACCAATTTTCTATCCATGTCAGTACCCTACCCCCAATACCATGTGCCCTAATTTTGCCCACTAATCTCCTATGTGGGACCTTGTCGAAGGCTTTCTGAAAGTCGAGGTACACCACATCCACTGACTCTCCCTTGTCAATTTTCCTAGTTACATCCTCAAAAAATTCCAGTAGATTTGTCAAGCATGATTTCCCCTTCGTAAATCCATGCTGACTCGGAATGATCCCGTTACTGCTATCCAAATGCTCAGCAATTTCGTCTTTTATAATTGACTCCAGCATCTTCCCCACCACTGATGTCAGACTAACTGGTCTATAATTACCCGTTTTCTCTCTCCCTCCTTTCTTAAAAAGTGGGATAACATTTGCTATCCTCCAATCCACAGGAACTGATCCTGAATCTATAGAACATTGAAAAATGATCTCCAATGCTTCCACTATTTCTAGAGCCACCTCCTTAAGTACTCTGGGATGCAGACCATCAGGCCCTGGGGATTTATCAGCCTTCAGTCCCATCAGTCTACCCAAAACCATTTCCTGCCTAATGTGGATTTCCTTCAGTTCCTCCATCACCCTAGGTTCTCCGGCCCCTAGAACATTTGGGAGATTGTGTGTATCTTCCTCAGTGAAGACAGATCCAAAGTAACGGTTTAACTCGTCTGCCATTTCTTTGTTCCCCATAATAAATTCCCCTGCTTCTGTCTTCAAGGGACCCACATTTGCCTTGACTATTTTTTTCCTCTTCACGTACCTAAAAAAACTTTTGCTATCCTCCTTTATATTATTGGCTAGTTTACCCTCGTACCTCATCTTTTCTCCCCGTATTGCCTTTTTAGTTAACTTTTGTTGCTCTTGAAAAGAGTCCCAATCCTCTGTCTTCCCACTCTTCTTTGCTATGTTATACTTCCTCTCCTTAATTTTTATGCTGTCCCTGACTTCCCTCGTCAGCCACAGGTGTCTCTTACTCCCCTTAGAGTCTTTCCACCTCTTTGTAATAAATTGATCCTGCAACCTCTGCATTATTCCCAGGAATACCTGCCATTGCTGTTCTACCGTCTTCCCTGCTAGGGCCTCCTTCCAATCAATTTTGGCCAGCTCCTGCCTCATGCCTCTGTAATCCCCTTTGCTATACTGTAATACCGACACTTCCGATTTTCCCTTCTGCCTTTCCATTTGCAGAGTAAAACTTATCATGTTGTGATCACTGCCTCCTAATGGCTCTTTTACCTCTAGTCCCCTTATCAGATCAGGATCATTACACAACACTAAATCCAGAATTGCCTTCTCCCTGGTAGGCTCCAGTACAAGCTGTTCTAAGAATCCATCTCGAAGGCACTCTACAAACTCTCTTTCCTGGGGTCCATTTCCAACCTGATTTTCCCAGTCTACCTGCATGTTGAAATCTCCCATAACCACCGTAGCATTACATTTTTGACACGCCAATTTTATCTCCTGATTCAACTTGCACCCTATGTCGAGGCTACTGTTTGGGGGCCTATAGATAACTCCCATTAGGGTCTTTTTACCCTTACAATTTCTCATTTCTATCCATACTGATTCAACATCTCCTGATTCTATGTCACCCCTTGCAAGGGAATGAATATCATTCCTTACCATCAGAGCAACCCCACCCCCTCTGCCCACCTGTCTGTCTTTTCTATACGTTGTGTCCATTAGAGAGTCAGAGTGGACAGCTATGTGCTGAGCCGGAAGAAATGGGGGAGATATTAAACAATTTCTTTTCTTCGGTATTTACCGAGGAGAAGGATATTGAATTATGTGAGGTAAGCGAAACAAGTAGAGTAGTGATGGAAATTAGGAGGATTAAAGAAGAGGAGGTACGGACACTTTTGAAGAATATAAAAGTGGATAAGTCTCCAGGTCCTGATAGGATATTCCCTAGGACATTGAGGGAAGTTAGTGCAGAAATAGCAGGGGCTATGACGGAAATATTTCAAACGTCATTAGAAACAGGGATGGTGCCGGAAGATTGGCGCATTGCGCATGTTGTGCCTTTGTTTAAAAAAGGTTCTAAAAGTAAACCTAGCAATTATAGACCTATTAGTTTGACGTCTGTGGTGGGAAAATTAATGGAAATGATACTTAGGGACAATATATATAATTATTTGGATAATCAAGGCCTGATTAGAAACAGTCAACATGGATTTGTGCCTGGAAGGTCATGTTTGACTAATCTTCTTGAATTTTTTGAAGAGGTTACCAGGGAAATTGATAAGGGCAAGGCTGTGGATGTTGTCTATATGGACTTCAGTAAGGCATTTGACAAGGTTCCACATGGAAGGTTGATTAAGAAGGTTAAATCGTTGGGTATTAATAGTGAGGTTGCAAGATGGATTCAACAATGGCTGAATGGGAGATACCAGAGGGTAACGGTTGACAATTGTATGTCAGGTTGGAGGCCAGTGTCTAGTGGAGTGCCCCAAGGATCTGTGTTGGGTCCACTGTTGTTTGTCATTTACATTAATGATCTGGATGATGGTGTGGCAAATTGGATTAGTAAATATGCAGATGATACTAAGATAGGTGGAGTAGTTGATAGTGAGGTAGATTTTCAAAGTCTACAGAGAGACTTGGGCCTTTTGGAAGGGTGGGCTGAAAGATGGCAGATGGAGTTTAATGCTGATAAGTGTGAGGTGCTGCATTTTGGTAGGACAAATCAAAATAGGACGTACAGGGTAAATGGTAGGGAATTGAGGAATGCAGTGGAACAGAGGGATCTGGGAATAACTGTGCATTGTTCCCTGAAGGTGGAATCTCATGTGGATAGGGTGGTGAAGAAGGCGTTTGGTATGCTTGCCTTTATAAATCAGAGCATCGAGTATAGAAGTTGGGATGTAATGTTGAAATTGTACAGGGCATTGGTGAGGCCGAATCTGGAGTATGGTGTGCAGTTCTGGTCGCCAAATTATAGGAAGGATGTCGACAAAATGGAGAGGGCACAGAGGAGATTTACTAGAATGTTGCCTGGGTTTCAGCACTTAGGCTACAGAGAGAGGTTGAACAGGTTGGGTCTTTATTCTTTGGAGCGTAGAAGGTTGAGGGGGGACTTGATAGAGGTTTTTTAAATTTTGAGAGGGACGGACAGAGTTGACGTGGGTAGGCTTTTCCCTTTGAGAGTGGGGAAGATTCCAACAAGGGGACATAGCTTCAAAATTGAGGGACAAAGGTTTAGGGGTAACATGAGGGGGAACTTCTTTACTCAGAGGGTTGTGGCTGTATGGAATGGGCTTCCATTGGAAGTGGTGGAGGCTGGCTCGATTTTATTATTTAAGAGTAAATTGGATAGGTATATGGATAAGAGGGGATTAGAGGGTTATGGTCTGAGTGTAGGTAGATGAGACTAGGTCAGGGAGAATGGTCGGCGTGGACTGGTAGGGCCGGACAGGCCTGTTTCCATGCTGTAGTTGTTATATGTTATATGTTATATGTTATATGTAAGACCAGGAAACACTCGTAAAATTAAACTTTAGCGCAACCGAAGGACTATTAAACACTGTACTCACCGATTCAACGTGGCCGATAGAGATCACCAAAAGAGCGTGCCGTGGCAACAACAATGGGAGCGCGGCTCTGAGGAAAAGTCGGAGAAAACATCGAGGAAAGCGGGGGGGAATTGGGAATAGGCTGAGAGCCCAAGCCTTACGTCAACCTCTGCCCAGCATCCTTCTGGCCAACGTCCAGTCCCTGGAGATCAAGCTGGATGACTGCAGGGTGAGGATCAGATTCCAGCGGGACATAAGGAACTGCAACATCTTTTGTCTGACCGAGACATGGCTGACCCCGCTGGTGCCTGACCAGGTGATCTGCCCAACCCAGTCCTTGACTGTTTTCCGGGCGGACAGAATGGAAGAATCCAGGAAATCCAAGGGCGGAGGAGTCTGCTTCATGACCAACAATAACTGGTGCAATCCTGGAAATATTAAGATGCTTTCTCGTTCCTGCTCGCCAGACCTGGAGTATCTGACTATCTCATGCCGTCCATTCTACCTTCCCCGGGAGTTCAGCTCGGTGATCATCACAGCCGTCTATATTCCACCGCATGCGGACACTGACGTGGCACTGTCGACCCTACACGATGTGTTGTGTCAACACCAAAACAAGAACCCTGATGCAGCTGTGCTGGTGGCTGGAGATTTCAATAGGGCAAATCTCAAAAAGGTCATGCCCAACTTCTGCCAACACATCACGTGTGTCACCAGGGGGGATAGAACTTTGGTCCACTGCCAAACGCCGTTCAGGAAAGGCTACAAGGCCATTTCTCTCCCTCCATTTGGAAAATCTGACCACGCTGCCATTTTCCTGCTGCCGGAGTATAAACAACGGATAGTACGGGAAACGGCGGATAGTACGAGGAACGTAAAACGGTGGTCTGACCATTCAGAGGCCATGCTGCAAGATGCACTGAGCGATGTCGACTGGAATATGTTCCAAGCAAGTTCCAGAGACGTCACTGAGTTTGCGGAAGCGGTTACGGACTTCATTGCAACAATAGCCAATAACATCGTCCCCATGGCAAGGGTTAGTATCTTTCCTAACCAAAAACCCTGGGTGGACAGGTCTATTCGCGTTGCTTTGAATGCTCGCACCGCTGCTTACAACTCCGGTCTGGCATCCGGCAACATGGACGACTACAAGGGAGAGTCCTACCGACTGCGAAGGGCAGTGAAGGACGCAAAAAGGAGGTACCGGGACAAGATGGAGTCGCAGATGGAGCAGCAGGACACCAGGTGCCTTTGGCAGGGGTTACGGACTATAACTAGCTACAGGTCCAGCACCCCCTCAACCGGAAGTGCCGGCACCTCCCTAGCTGATGACTTGAACTCCTTCTACGCACGGTTCGAGACGGGCAACATTACCCCTAGCTCGCCGTCTAAAAACAACACCGACAGCGTGCTGGCTAGTGAGGTTGGAGGGGGATCCACCGCCGGGGATGTGCACACATTCTCGGTGTCCGAGCATGAGGTGAGGTGGGCTCTGACGCGTGTGAACACGAGGAAATCTGGAGGCCCAGATGGTATATCTGGGCGAGTACTAAAGTCTTGTGCTACTCAGCTTGCTCCAGTGCTCACCACAATATTCAACCTCTCCTTGGCCAAGTCCGTGGTTCCTGCATTCTTCAAAAGATCCATCATTGTACCGGTGCCAAAGAATGCCTCTCCAGCGTGTTTAAATGACTACCGACTGGTGGCCCTCACCTCGGTTGTCATGAAATGCTTCGAGAGACTAATCAAGAACCACATCTGTGCCCTCCTTCCTCGCAACATGGACCCACTACAGATCGCATACCGTCTGAACAGGTCCACGGATGATGCGTTCTCCCAGGTTCTGCACACCGCTCTCTCTCATCTGGACAGCCAGGGGTGCTATGTGAGGATGCTGTTCATTGACTTTAGTTCAGCTTTCAACACAATAGTCCCCACCAGACTGGTTGAGAAGCTGCTGGAACTGGGGCTTAGCACCCCTCTAGGTGCCTGGGTCCTGGACTTTCTCACCGCCAGGCCCCAAGTGGTCAGGATGGGGGAACATACATCTAGCTCCCTCACCCTGAACATAGGATACCCCCAGTGCTGCGTCCTTAGCCCCCCCACTGTACTCCCTGTACACACATGACTGTGTGGCCAGGTTCAGCTCAAACTCCATCATCAAGTTTGCTGATGACACTGTGGTGGTGGGCCGTATCTCCAACAACGATGAGAAGGCCTACCGGGAGGAGGTGGCTGATCTGGCACTCTGGTGTTAGGACAATAGCCTCCTCTTGAATGTCACAAAAACTAAGGAGCTGATTGTGGACTTTAGAAGGGCTCAACATCCAAGGACGTACACGCCACTGGAGATAGATGGGTCTACTGTGGATAGGGTGAGCAGTTTTAAATACCTGGGAGTCCGCATCAAAGAGGATCTGACATGGACAACGCACATTGCCACACTGGTGGGTAAGGCAAAGCAGCACCTTTACCACCTTAGACAACTGAGGAAATTCAGAGTGTCTCTGAGGATCCTTCAATGCTTCTACTCTGGGGCTGTAGAGAGCATCCTGTCCGGCAACATCACAGTCTGGTTTGGGAACAGCTCTGCCCAGGACAGGATGGCCCTGCAGAGAGTAGTGCGTTCGGCAGAACGCACCATGGGAACTACACTCGCCCCCCTGCAGGACCTATACATCAGGAGGTGCAGATCCAGAGCAAGCAAGATCATGAGGGACCCCTGCCACCCCAGTAACGGACTGTTCCAGCTGCTACGGTCGGGCAAACGCCTCCGCTGTCACGCTGTGAAAACGGAGAGGATGAGATGGAGTTTCTTCCCACAGGCCATCAGGACTGTTAACTATTATAACTCCAGGGACTAAAAAAAATTCTGTATTCATTTTAATTTTTATGCTGTAATTGTAATATTTTGCACAATCCGCAGGCATTGCCACTTTCATTTCACTGCACATCTTTTATGTGTTTGGGACAAATAAACTTGACTTGACTTTGTAATCGGTTTTGTAATGTATAACGTTTGCATCTTTGTAATATATCACGGCTGGATGAGTAAGAAATAAGGATGGCGACATAAGAAAAGGCAAGTAATTGGTTGTAAAGGAGGAATGCACTTGCAAGTAATTGGTTGTAAAGGAAATGCTTGAACGTGATTGGGTAGGAAAGGCATTGGAAATGAAAGCATGCTATAAAAGGAAGCTACTCATTGTACTCGGTGAACAGTCAGGCAATTTGCTCCTTCATTGTTCCAGCCGTTGTTTGTTTAAACTTCTTGAAGAATTCTCCGTGTCATCTGATTCATTCTCAGGTTTCGTTAACCACGACACTGCCAGAGGAGGTAGTTGAGGCAAGTGCTATAACAATATTTAAAAGACATTTGGACAGATACATCGATAGGAAAGGCTTAGAGTGATTTAGGCCAATTGCAGGCAAATGGACAAGTGTAGATGGGGCATTTTGGTCAACATGGAAGAGGTTGGCTGAAGGACCACTTTCCATGCTCTATGACTCTCTGACTGACTAATGATTGCAGTTGATCACGTATGCTCACATTTAATTTACAGTAGCCACTGTACCTTGCGGTAAACCTCCGAGATGGAGGGCTGATTCCACAAGGCCATAGAGCTCGGGAATAATAAAGTGGTTATACTGTAGGTCTCCCAATGGTCAACTGGGGAACATCCATACAGAGTGTGGAAAGCAGGATTGTTGGAGTGGTGGTTTCACTGGGTTGACTGGGACTCCCATTGTGCCAGGGGCTTAGATGGGGATGAAACAAGCAGCTTTGAGGACGATCAACAATATAAAGGAAGCACATGCAACTGAAATCAGACAAAGCCCTTGAAAAATATAAAGGGAGCAGGAAAAATTGTCAACAGTTAATGGGTCACTGGCAAGTCCATTAACAGCATTGATGCAGAACGATCTTGGGGTCCATGTTCAGGGCTCCCTGAAAATGGCAACATGCGAAGATAGAGTGGTAAGCAACAGCTATTCTACACTTGGCTTCATCGGTCCAGGCCATTGCGTATAATAGACAGGAAGGTATGTTGCAGCTCTCTAAAACTAGGCTGCATTTGGGCAGTTCTGGATGCCCCATGACAGGAAGATTGTGAAAGCTATGGAGAAGTTGCAGTGGAGGTTTATCAGGAAACTGGCTGGTTTAGAAATTATTAGCTAAAAGGAGAGGTTGGACAACATTGGATTGTTTTCTCTGGAACATGAGGCTGAAAGGAGACCTGATAGTGGATTATATAATTATGAGAGACAGAGAGCACAGACAGACAGAACCTTTTTTATCCTAGGCTGGAAATGTCAAAGACTAGAGGGTGAGAGTGACAAAGATGTGTAGGGTACAAAGTGGTGGGTGCCTTGAACATGCTGGCAGTGGAGACAGATATGATATTGGCACTTAAAGAGGAGCGTATATCAGCCTATGGATATGCAGGAAATGGAACAATATTGATCACATCAAAGCTAAGATTATTTTAATGGTATTTTGTTTGGTGTGAACATTAAAGACCTATGTTCAAAAGAAAACTCAGGGCTAAAAGGAGCCATTAAATGCCCTTGGCAAGTAGGATTCGGGATTATTCCAAGGCATTTGATACATGTGTAGGGAGCGGGGAAAAGGCAGGTCCACTCAAGGACAAAGGAGGGAATTTAATCATGGATTTGGGCAAGTGGGTGAGGTACTATACAAATACTTTGCAACGGAATTGAGCAAGGAGAAACATTAGTGAATGTTTAATATTCTTGGGTATGTGAATATTAAGGAAGAAGAGCTATTGTGTGTCTTGGAAAACATTATGAGAGACAGTCTTGGGAAACATTATGTGACGGCGCTGCGCACAGCTGTGGCTCACCTGCAGTCCGTTTGTCTTTTTGTTTTTTGTGTTAATTGTAAGTGTTGGATGTGATGTTGTCTTTTTTGTGGTTGTGTACTATGTGTGGGGGAACTATAAAAATGGTCTCTTCCGAACGGAGACACAACTTTTTTTCTGGGTGGTGTCTCCCTCCGTTCACGCTGCGGCCTACCATCGGCCAAACACCTGGAGCTGGCGGCCTCCAGCTGGGACCACCTGGGGCTCTGGATCGCAGAGCCCGCGGACTGTATTCACCATCTGCGGAGCTGGCTGTCTTCGGAGGCTGTGGTGGCGCTGCGAGTCTGGCTGTGACTCGCCTTTGGAAGCTCCGGAGGCTTCGGCTATGGGCCGCGTGGAAGTCGGAAGCTTGCAGGCCCCTGGGTGGGGGCCGACTTCGGGAGCTCAGGCAGCGGCAGTGTCTTCGACCGCCCCGAATCGCGAGGCTTGTGTTGGCCCGCTGTGGACCTTTCACCGTCTGCCGCGGCCTGTAATTGGCCGCGGGATTTTCCACCGCCCAATGCCGGGAGCCCCGACCACGGCAATTATGAAGATGGCAGGGAAGGGTGAAGACGTTCTGGCCTTCCATCACAGTGAGGAGGTGACTGGAGGAGACTCACTGTGATGGATGTTTTTTTGTTTTATGTTGGTTGTTGTGATTGTGTGTTTTATTGCTTTCTTTTTTATTGCCTCTCATTTTGTCCAAAAACATGTTTTTGAATGACAATAAATGTACTTTTTATATATATATATTTAAGGAAGACAAGGCCGTGGAGCCTGATAGAATCCATCCAAGGATACTGATAGAGGCAAGGAAGGAGATACTCGAGGCATGACAGGGATAATCTGGGAAACTATAGGCAAGTTAGCCTTTTATCTGTCATAAAACAAGTATTGAAGGAGCTTTTAAAGGACAGGATTTGGAATTTGCTTTTGAAAAATCATTGATTTATTAGTAACTAGACCAAGTGGACCCGCTGGGCCCAAACCTCTCCTGGTGCAGCATCCTCACCTCCCCCCTTCCTCTCCATCCCCCTCAACTCCCCACATCCTCCCCCCTCCCTCCCTCCCTCCCTCCCCCTTGCTCCCCCTCGCTCCCTCGGAGATAGATTTAAACATTAAATGTGAATAACTTAAAAAATATAACACCAATTTCAATGAAACATCTTCCATTAGCACCAAAGGGACAACGGTAAGTAAGGTGGGCCGAAAATTGTTGCACTATCATGTACCATTTGGGCTGTAGTTCAGGGACAAACAAACAAATGAGAGTTTTAGTACATAGATATTCAGAGTGGCTTTTTTGTGGGGTAGGTCCTATCTTACAAATTTGATTGAGTTTTTCGAGGTGATAAAATTACGTGATGAGAGTTGGGTAATGGCTGTAGTCTACATAGACGTTAGTAAATCATTTGACAATGTTCTTCATGGTAGGTGGGTTTAGAAGATTAAATCACATGGGATCCCTAGAGATTTGGTCGATTTGATCGATGTTGGCTTGGTCACAGACACCAGAGGGACTACCCCTGGATATGTGTTTCTCTGACTGGAGGTCTGTGACCAGAGCTGTTCTGTAAGAAGCAGTGCTTTGGCCAATGACTGATGAAAATGTAAGGGAACTGAATAATAGGTTTACAGATGACATGAAAATTGGAATTGTGGAGAGTGAGAAAGGTTGCCAATGAAAGCAGCAGGATATAGTTCAACTGAAAATATGGTCAGATAAATTCCAGGTGGAGTTTAATCGAGACAATTATGGAGTGGTACATTGTAGAAGCTCAATGCAAGATAAAGTATCCAAACACCACATGCCATTCGCAGTGTTAGCCGCCCCCAGCTAATGCCTACACCCTGGCCGCCCGCAGTGCCGTCCATCCACGCCTTCCTCACCATTCGCAGCACCGGCCACCCTGGCTTGCAACGTCGCCATCACCACCGCTCCGGCCGCACCTACCATCGCCATGGCTAGCAGCCCCTGGGCAGCGGCAGCTAACACCCCGGCTGTTCCCACACATTCCCTGTCTTTGCCGCCGTCGGCACCCTGGCAGAGAACGCCGTCCGCATACTGCTCTTGGCACCGAAACCACCGCCACCGCCAATCCTTATCTGCACTCCGGCTACCCGATATATATTGATATAGACAGTGGGTACTAACTGCAGACATTGATATCAGCAGTGGGTACTAACTGTAGACATTGGTGTAGACAGTGGGTACTAACTGTAGACACTGGTGTAGATAGTGGGTACTAACTGTAGACAGAGGTGTAGACAGTGGGTACTAACTGTAGACAGAGGTGTAGACAGTGGGTACTAACTGTAGACACAGATGTAGACAGTGGGTACTAACTGTGGACACTGGTGTAGACAGTGGGTACTAACTGGACACTGGTGTAGACAGTGGGTACTAACTAGACACAGGTGTAGACAGTGGGTACTAACTGTAGACACAGGTGTAGACAGTGGGTACTAACTGTAGACACAGGTGTAGACAGTGGGTACTAACTGTAGACATTGGTGTAGACAGTGGGTACTAACTGGACACTGGTGTAGACAGTGGGTACTAACTGTAGACACAGATGTAGACAGTGGGTACTAACTGTGGACACAGGTGTAGACAGTGGGTACTAACTGTGGACACAGGTGTAGACAGTGGGTACTAACTGTAGACACAGGTGTAGACAGTGGGTACTAACTGTGGACACAGGTGTAGACAGTGGGTACTAACTGTAGACACTGCTGTAGACAGTGGGTACTAACTGTGGACACAGGTGTAGACAGTGGGTACTAACTGTAGACAGATGTAGACAGTGGGTACTAACTGTAGACACTGCTGTAGACAGTTTTTAGTAACCACAGATGTTCTACACGTTCTGAGCAATTGATGCATGTGGCCAAGTGCAGGAAGGGATCTCAGTCCCAGGTTTTAGGAATGACTTCTCATTCCCCAGGGCATAAGACCATAAGACATTGGAGAAGAATTAGGCCATTCAGCCCATCAACTCTACTCTATCATTCAATCATGACTGATCAATTTTTCTCTTTCATCCCCATTCTCCTGACTTCTCCCCATAACCAAGGATTTCAAAGGCACATTTGGTCTAAACCGCCCTCATTCAGTAACTCCTTGAATATTTCACGTTTAGACCACACCCTCTAACAAGTTATGAGAAACAATTATTAATATGAGGAATGTGAACATATTAACAAGACCCACAGATCAGGGTGATACTTTTATTAAATAAAGGCCTTGCATTTTTAAGAAGTTTGCATTTCTATGTATCAGTGCACAGTAACAAGGTGTGACCAGATTGCCCTTCCTGCTTCCTCTGTATGAGGCGTTGAAACCTCCTTTGTCTCACCTGTTGCAGGTATTGGGCAAACCCAGGGCACTGGGAACCACAGCCGTGCTCAGCACTGGCTGCATTTACATTCATCAACCTCAGGCAAAGGCAAGGTTGAGTGCTCCATCCCACACTGTCTTTGAGAGGGTGACAATGGGTGGTCCCTCCATGAACCACTCCATCCAGATAATGTGGCAGTGAGATGATGGTGGGCATCACTCAATGGTGCCGAGGGCTGGATGGGACCGGGAGGAGATGGGGTCCCATGTGAAGGCTGCCTTGTGGTGTTTCTCTGCTGAGGAACTTGCACTGGGTCCGACTCAGGGCTGAGCAGTGGCCTGGGCTACACTCTGGCATCTCACCTGGTGACTGGTGTGTCCTATTCAAGCTTCCCTACCCTTCGGCCTTTCACCCTTGCCACTGCCCCTAGAGAGAGAAGCTCATCTGTGCCTCACATGTCCCGAGCCAATCAGGAGATGGGTTGTCAGTGGCATTTACAACATGCTTGTTGTTGGCTCTTGAAAAGCTCCAAATAATGATGGGCGGCGATGGGAAATGGCTTTGCAGCTCAAACATGCTCTCTTGTCATCATATTGTGTCAACAACCCAACAGCAGGCAAAAGCCAGACTGGGACTTGCACCCCCTAACAGCTTACGAACACTAACAGTCACCTCCAGGCCATATCTAGCCAAGGGCAGAGCAGTCGATGAATGCATTGAGCACAAACTCAACTCTAAACCTGCTACACATCCACAGGAACCCCCACCCTGCCCATGCTGAACCCCAAACTCCTCCCAAACTCATGAGCACTCAACCACCGTGCTCAACTTCCGATGGTTGAATCCTGGTTTGTCACCTTGCCAACCATTGTCCAATAGCCAGCAGCTAAAGGATCACCAATCAAGCAATCTTAAAGCCAAACGAACATCATCCCATCTACCCAGGGAGGTGCTTGAAGTGAAAGGTAACTCGTGTGTTCCCTGGAATCCAGGCTAGGTGCTGCTGTGCTTATTACTGGACAGTCTGGTTCATAATGTAGAAGCTATGAACTCCTGCAATGTACATGCTCAATAGAAGCAGAGAGCTGAAACAGCTCAACTCTCAGCTGCAGCCTCTTGCCTCTTTCTTCCGAAGTTTGTAGCAGATTGAAACAGAGCGATGGAGGTGGCAACAGCAGTGGGGCAGTCAGTCCCAGCAGAGAGGTGAGTTACGGTCCCATGCGAAGCGAGTCAGGGCGCTGCTGCTCTTGTGCTCTGTGTCTCTTGCTGAAGCAGCTGTAGCTAGCTAGCTCTGCAGGGCTCTCGTGCTTTCAATCACATTGCCGTCTCATGAGTGCTTCGCAGACCCTGCAAGGAAGCAGATAAGACATCAGGATCAGAAACTCAACCCCACGTGGCAGCCTGTCGGGGCCAGGGAACCTGCTGGCTTTGGCTGAGGCAGCAGAGAACTAATGTTCTCACGGGCAAGACACGGGCACACCAGCCCTGCCAACCCCCACCATGTTACAGCAGGCAACACCATGATAGCCAACACAGACCATCACTGCACCTCGGGCTGTCTGAGCGGATGGATGGGGGCAGAGGGTGAGGAGAGTGAGGGTCTCGGTGTGTGGGGAACAGTTTGTGGGTGCAGTGAGTGGCTGAGTGGGAGGATGAATATTTGGGGCACATGTTTACGGTTTGCGGGTGGGGTGGGTGTGTGAATGAGTGTGGAGACTGTGTGTGACAGCATGTGTGACACTGAGTGGGTGGATATCTGGCCGATGGTGCAGGTTTGTACGTGGGAGTGTGGGAGACAGTGTACGGGCTAATGAATGGGGCAGGGTGTGGGGAATGGCTGGCCATGCTGTGTAGCACCACAGTGTGACCTGATCTGGGCAGTGTGGGCCATCGCTAGGCCAATGACTGGAGCAGTGGACAGGTTCATTGGGATTTGGGTGGGTGAGTGCAGACCTGTGTACAAGTACAGGGTGGTGTGTGAATGGAGTGAGCACCTTACATCAACAGCTACAGGTCAATGTGACATTGTGGGTGTCAGAGAAGGTGCTGTACATCCCCGGTAAAAGGAAAAACAATGACCAGAGAGGCAGAGAGGGGCAGTGGGTAGAGCCGCTGCCTCACGGTGCCAGGGACCCGGGTTCCATCCTGACCTCGGGTGTTCTCTGTGTGAAATGTGCAAGTTCTCCCTGTGATGGCGAGGGGTTCCTCCATGTGCTCCACGTTCCTCCCCTACCCAAAGACATGTTGGTTAATTGGCCGCTGTAAATTTGCCCATCGTGTGCAGGGAGTGGATGCGAAAATGGGATAACATAGAATATAGTATGAACGGATGACTGGTGGTTAGAGTGAAATCAGTGGGCTGAAGAGCCTGTTTCCTGCTGTATCTTTCAATTCAGTCAATCAAGACTGATCCTGGAAGATTCAGGTTCCCACGAGCAGATACAGCTAAAAACAGCCCATTTTCGGAAGAGATACAGGTGAAAACAGGCCACTTAATGGGAATTGGTCATGGTACTGGTCCTTATAGTCACGTGTACAGAGACGCAGTGAGAAACATAGCTGAGCTATCCGGTCACATCACTTTGGACATGGGTACAATCACTCCCCCGTGACTGGCAGAGCACTTGACTAATCATAACCATACCTGCGTCGAAGAAGTTGAAAACTCAGAGTATTTTGATTCTTTGAATCGGTAGAAATGGTGGAAGAAGTTGGCGTACTCATCCCTCACCTGAAAGACAAGGTGACATGGAGTGTGTACAATCCTGTCCACACCATTGCCAGTGGCCATTACACCAGGGCTGTCCGTGGAGCTCACGATCCAGGCCCCCAGCTGCTGGCTTCTGGCTGCCTCACTCTTATTGCCAAAGCAGAAGGCAAGAGATCAGCACCAGGACAAAGGGTCACTCCAGCATTATCTACAGTGAGTGGATTAGTCAGCCACACTGCCTAGGTAGCTCCTGCTCCAGTTTCCACCCTGCACCTGACACCGTTCTCAGTTCCACAACTGAGCTCAGTATTGGTGACCCAGTAGTTGTTAATATCTGCCAGACCCTGGAACTCTGTGACATCTACACATTCCTCTGTGACATTCAGCTGAGTAGATATTATGGCTAATAATGTTGTCCATCATTGTCATAGAACCTTATAACATTCGGCCCACGATATCCATGCCAACCAGTGGGCACCCATTTTTCCCTTGGTTCCCATAATGTTATTGGATACACTTGGTCAGGCAGCTTTATTAGACTTTGGTGAGGCAGCATTTGGAGTATTGTATACATTTGCTTGTCTCCCCATTACACAAAGGATGTGGAAACTTTGCAAAGGGTGTGAAGGAGGTTTACATCAACTAGCCTGCCCAACCTCTTCCAATATCTCACTCACCCCACACAAGTTTGAGCAATATCCTCACAAATCTTCTCTTCACTCTTTCCAGCTGAATGACCTCCTTCCTAGAGGAGGGTGACCAAAACTGAAGACAGTACAGTGTGGCCTCACCAACATGTTGTACAACTTTAACAAAATGTTCCAACTTCTAATCTAAACCTTATAAACCATGGTCGCTGGTCCCAAAAGCCTCATCCATGTACACCTCATCCACTTGTCACTTCCAATTTCCTAAGACAAGATCAAGCGTTGCCTTCTTTGGTGAAGGACCCTCTTTATATTGCCAGAGGAGATGTTCCTGAATACTTTGACAAATTCTACCCTGTCTAAACCTTCTGCGCTATGATATCATATCATATATATACAGCCGGAAACAGGCCTTTTCGGCCCTCCAAGTCCGTGCCGCCCAGCGATCCCCGTACATTAACACTATCCTACACCCACTAGGGACAATTTTTACATTTACCCAGCCAATTAACCTACATACCTGTACGTCTTTGGAGTGTGGAAGGAAACCGAAGATCTCGGAGAAAACCCACACAGGTCACGGGTAGAACGTACAAACTCCTTACAGTGCAGCACCCGTAGTCAGGATCGAACCTGAGTCTCCGGCGCTGCATTCGCTGTAAAGCAGCAACTCTACCGCTGTGCTACAGTGCGCTGTGAGTGCCCATGGCTACACTGTTGACTTGAGTCCATCATTCTGGTGACGGGTCACAACATGCTCGCCCACACAGACCAGTGACTTGCCTGCCTCATTCCCCAATGGAAGGTCCAGGGTTGCCCTCTCTCTGGTTGGCCATCTACATACTGTTTGAGTGAATGGTGCTGGACACACTAAACAAATTCTCAAGGGGACTTACCTGCTTGTTAAGGAGGCAGTGCAGAATGAAGATGAACATTCCTTGCATGCTGTTGATCACGGTAAAGATGTAGGCCATGACAATTGTTTCCTTCTGGAAGTGCAACATGCCAAATATCCAAGTACATCCCAGGAGGCAGAGCTGAGCAACAGCGGTGAAGGTAAAGACCCTAAAACGAGAAGCACGAGAAGCTGAATGCAAGGCAATACTTTGCTTTGTCTCACTCACTGCAGTGCATACTTTAAAGTGCAATATAAACTTCCTGCTGCTTCTGGATCCTTTCTCGCAGTTATTTGTGTTGACTGGGGTTAAAATCCTGAAATCCCCATCAAATGAAACAGCGAGACTTCAATGCACAGACTGCAACGGTAGAGATATCAGCAAGTCAGCTGATACAATAAGTGAGGCATGACCTGTGGCACACCAAACGTCAAAGGCTTTATTGGAAAAGAAAAAAATATGATGTTGGCCTCTGCTGAGAAATGTTTGTTTCAACCAGAATAATGCTGAGTAAACAGAGTATGCCCATCTCCAACACACATTCAGATGCCTCGACAGATAGCAGGACAGGAATGGCAACTGAATGATTCATATGCTTGGCCTTCCACATGTGGTACCTAACCTATGACCCTGGAGCCAACTGTTCTCTCTGCAACCATCAAGGTCCCCTCCATCTGCCTGGTGTTATTTCCCCCTTTGGTAAGTTTGGAAAGGGCTCCATCTGTTAGTGCGCGAATCCCAAATCAGAACAGCAAACAGGAATGGCTTAGATGGGGCATCTTGGTCAGCAAGGACCAGTTGGGCCAAAGGGCCTGTCTCCATGCGGTATGACTCTAGGACCTGTCAGCATCAGCAGCTTCATGTGAATCATGGGAAAAAGGATGTGTAGGGTGCAAGTACTGGCCATTTGCATGACCTAGATACCGTATCAACCAAGGAAGGTACCAGCAGCCAGACCAGTTGTTCTCACCTGATGTTCTTCAACTGGTCCATATCAGGATTGACACTTGAAAACTTTTCAGCCAGTTTCAACACAGTGATAATAAAAAATCCTCCATTGACCTTCCAAGAAAAGAAAAAGCCACATTATTCCAAGAAAAGTAGTGGTTTATTGAAATAATATTTTCTTGATGTGATCTTTAATTCATTTACATTTCCACAGAAACATCTTGCAGTGCATCTCAGTTAGATAGAGCTCTAGGGGCTCGCAGAATCAAGGGATATGGGGAGAAGGCAGGCACGAATTACTGATTGTGGATGATCAGCCATGATCACAATGGATGGCGGTGCTAGCTCGAAGGGCCAAATGGCCTCCTCTTTGTTTCTATGTCTATGTTTCTATGCATAGCTACATTTGGACATGTTTGCCCTTTGATCCTCAACAATCATTTTAAAAAAGACAGTGATGTAGATATTTCTGTAGTGTTCCATCAGTCCTGAGTGGATGACTTCAAATCTAATCATGTGCATTGTGAATCTACAAATATTTATGGTCGGTCTAAAGATTGATCATGATAACCAGTAATAAAAGATATAATCTTTACCAATGCTCTTTGGAGAACTTTCATCCAATCCGATACTGCTAAATATTAATACCCCAGATTTCAGCACAGGCTAACCTGCAGGTTTAGTAGCTGTCACCATACCAGATCTGTGCCTTGCTCTAAGGGCCCTCTGTTCCTCCACACTCACTAAGACCCTGCCATTCATGGTTGATATCCTATCCTCATATGTGGTTCAAAAACGCATCAGCTCACATTTCCTGAATTCAACAGACATTCTCTCTTTCATATTTTTCCAAACTTACCAGAATAATCACACAGACCGGAGCCAGGAAAGCCCAGAGAAATCCCGACTTCAGATCCAACCAACAACTGGGGAAAGAGGCAAAAACTATTGTTTCCAAATGACACAGTAAAATGTTTACACTCTGCACCCACATGTATGTTCCCACCCAGTAACATTCCTGCTATGTGTGAGGCTTGGCTGGAAATGACTATTCCAGTCATGGGTACATTGCTGCCTCACTCATTTCTGTTTGGACCCAGCAGTGCACTGTTGGTCTTTGGGTAATAACCTGGTGAATGGATCTGGTCTTTGTCCTTGTGCTGCAGGAAGTTGTGGCTGGGGAAGGGCTTTCTGATCCTTAGCTATGTGCTCTCCCCTGATGATTGTTCAGTGACCTTACTCCATCCATCTCCACTGCACCCCTTGTATCTGCCTCTCAGTCTCCCTATCCCACCCCAACTCACCTCCCCCTGAGCCGGAGAGACCTCTTTGAGGACAAGTTGGGGCTGTTGGTGAAAACTCTTGCTCTTTCCTTGATAGACTAGATTCACAATATACAATATATATATTCACGATTTAGACGAAGGAATTAAATATAACATCTCCAAGTTTGCGGATGACACAAAGCTGGGTGGCAGTGTGACCTGCGAGGAGGACGCTATGAGACTGCAGGGTGACGTGGACAGGTTGGGTGAGTGGGCAGATGCAGTATAATGTGGATAAATGTGAGGTTATCCACTTTGGTGGCAAAAACAAGAAGGCAGATTATCTGAATGGTGTCAGATTAGGAGAAGGGGAGGTGCAACCAGCCTGGGTGTCCTTGTACATTAGTCACTGAAAGTAAGCAGGTACAGCAGGCAGTGAAGAAAGCAAATGGCAAGTTGGCCTTCATAGCGAGAGGATTTGAGTTTCGGAGGTTCACCAGGTTTCTCCCCATATCCCTTGGTTCACCAGGTTCATTCCCGGGATGGCGGGACTGACATATGATGAAAGATCGGATCGACTGGGCTTATGTTCACTGGAATTTAGAAGGATGAGAAGGGATCTTACATAACATTCTTAAGGGATTGGACTGCTAGATGCAGGAAAAATATTCCCAATGTTGGGGAGTCCAGAACCAGGAGTCACAGTTTACGAATATGGGGTCAGCCATTTAGGACTGAGATGAGGAAAGACTTTTTCATCCAGAGAGTTGTGAATTCTCTGCCACAAAAGGCCGTGGAGGCTAATTCACTGGAGAGAGTTGGATTTAGCTCTTAGAGCTAACGGAATCAAGGGATATGGGGAGAAAGCTGGGATGGGGTACTGATTCTGGATGGTCAGCCATGATCATATTGAATGGTGACTGGCTCAAAGGGCCGAATGGCCTACTCCTGCACCTATTTTCCATGTTTCTAGACAGACCACTGGGAGTTAATGTGCTGGTGCAGGGGACAGTCAGGAAGGCAAACTTTTTTGCTTTGACCGCAAGAAGATTTTGTTTTAGGGCAGAAGGGGCAAGCAGGGTAACTACAGGCGAGTGACAATGTCAGTGGTCGGGAACATATTGGAGGGAGTTTTGAGGGGCAGGAAATATTTGGAAAGTTAGGAATGGTTAGGTATGGTCAGCATGGATTTGTGCAGGGAAATCATGTCTCACTAATTTGATGGAGTTTTTGAGGAGGCAACAGAGATTGATGAATCAGGGCAGAAGATGTTGCCAATATGGACTTTAGCAAGACATTTTAAAAGCCCCACATGGTAGGCTGATCCAGAAGATTAAGGTACATAGGATCCAGAAGATTAAGGTACATAGGATCCAGAAGTTTAAGGTACATAGGTCGCAGGCAAGTGGGACTGGTGTAGCTGGGACATTGTTGGCTGGTGCGGGCGAGTTGTTTCCACACTGTTTCACTCCATGACTCTATGTGAGGCCTAGACTGGAGGCACAATGGGTTTGGTGATAGGATGCAGAGGTTATTGGTGAATGAGGTGTTTCTGACTGTGTGTATATAAAGTGTTGCACCGTCGGGACAGGTGCTGGGACCTTTGTTTGTAGTAAATAACTAGGCACAGCCTAGATGGTCACAACACTAATACAGGCAAATGGGATTCATGTAGATGGATACAAAGGTTGGCACAGACATAAAACATTGAACAAAGAACAGTACAGCACTGAAAGAGGCCTTTCATCCCACCAGGTCTGTGCCGACCGTGATGAAAACATAAAAATTCCCATCTGTCTGCACATGGTCTGTATCCCACCATTCCCTATCTTCTCATGTGTTTGTTTCAATGCCCTGAAACATGCTATCACATCTGCTTCCACCATCTCCACTGCACAAAGTACCAGGCACCCACTACACTCTGAATATAAAGGAGATTTGTTTGTGAGAATAGGTGAGCAAAACTGAACACAATACTGTGAATGTCTTGTATCAATATCTTGAACCACTGCATTTTATTAATAGCATCTTCGCTATCTATTATATCACCCAGTTTAGTGTCATCTACAAACTTACTCATCATGGCTTCAAAATTCTCTGGCATGCCACTAGTCACACACCTCCATTCTGAATCATAACCAACCACCATCACCCTCTGCTTCCTTTCACAAAGCTAATTCTCTATCCAATCAGTTGGCTCTCCCTGGATCCCATGCGATCTAATGATCCAGAGCAGCCTACCATGTGGAACCTCATCAAATGCCTTGCTGAGGTCCATATAGACAATGTCTACAGCTTTGTCCTTTTCAACCTCTTTGATTACTTCAAAAACTTAAGTAGATTGGTAAGTCATACTTTTCCATGGACAAAACCATGCTGACTGGGCCTAATTAATCCCTGTCTAATGCATATATATCTTATCCCTCAGAATACTCTCCTCCTTAGAGTCCTACTTAAATACAGGCACACCCTTCAGTCTTGCGGCACCTCACCTGTGTGGTGAGATGTTGGCAATCAAGGCCCTGAGCTGTAGGGAATGGTTGACAGGCAAGATCTTTATTCCTTGAAACTCAGGAGGGAGAGGGGTGATCTTGTGGAGGTGTATAAAATCATGAGGGGAATAGGTAAGGTGAATGCATATCTGGAGTTTATCTTGAGTACGAGAATCAGGAACCAAGCAACATTTGTTTAAGGTGACAATAGACAATAGGTGCAGGAGGAGGCCATTCGGCCCTTCGAGCCAGCACCGCCATTCAATGTGATCATGGCTGATCATTCTCAATCAGTACCCCGTTCCTGCCTTCTCCCCATATCCTTAAGAGCTCTATCTAGCTCTCTCTTGAATGCATTCAGAGAATTGGCCTCCACTGCCTTCTGAGGCAGAGAATTCCACAGATTCACAACTCTCTGACTGAAAAAGTGTTTCCTCATCTCAGTTCTAAATGGCCTACCCCTTATTCTTAAAGTGGCCCCTTGTTCTGGACTCCCCCAACATTGGGAACATGTTTCCTGCCTCTAACGTGTCCAACCCCTTAATAATCTTATATGTTTCGATAAGATCTCCTCTCATCCTTCTAAATTCCAATGTATACAAGCCTAGTCGTTCCAGTCGCTGAGAGGGGAAAGATTTAATAGGAACCTGAGGGGTGATTTTTTCACAGAGAGGGTGGTTATATAGAATGGCCTGCCAGAGGGGATAGTTGAGACAGGTACTGTAACAAAATCTAAAAGACATTTGGACAGGTGCATGGACAGGAGGTGCCAAACGTGGGCAGGTTGCACTCGTGTAGATGGGGCACCTTGGTTGGCATGGGGTAGTTGGGCTGAAGGGCCTGTTTCTCTGCCGTACGACCCTATGACTCTAATATTGATGCCCTAGAATATCAATGCACCCCTCCTGAATCTCAACATCACCCATGTCCTTCCTCTCGAGGAAAGCTAATGTTAAGTACACATTAAGGACCTTGTGCACTTCTCTTCAGCAGAAATTCCCACCTTTGTCCTGGAGTGGACCTACCGTTTTCCAAGTGACCCTTTCTCCTGACATACAAAATGCCAGGGAACTCTCCTCGACCTTATTTGCCAAGCCCCCTTTACTCCTCCTAATTTCTTGTTTGTGCTTTCCTGATTTCTTCGTATTCCTCAAGAACCATGACTGATTTGTTTCCTTTCGTGGTGAGCCAAAGGTCCCATTTCTGTGCTGCACATCTGACTTGAAGATACAAATACGTGGGTGTATCAGCTGGGTTTCCCTATCCAAGGAAGAGAACACTTCTGATGTACTGAGTGAAATGTAGGTTCACCAGTGTGATGCCTGGAGTGAGACCAGCAGACTGGGCCTATACTCTCCAGAGTTCAGAAGAGTTGGAAGAAATGCCATTAACATATGTGAAATTCCTATGGCGGTAGAATAGATGCAAGGATAGTATTTCTCCTGGCTGTGGCGTCTGCAACTAGGGACCATAATTAGAGTGGCTAATGGAACTGTTGCCTCAGTTCAGAAACCTGGGCTCGATCCCGACTTTGGGTGATGCATATGTGGAGTTTGCACGTTCCACCTCAATCCACGCCAATTCCCTCTGGGTGCTGCAGTCCCCATCAACATCCCAAACACGTGTAGGTTGATAGGGAGCTGTAAATGATCCCATGAATGATACATATATAACATATAACATATAACAACTACAGCATGGAAACAGGCCTGTCCGGCCCTACCAGTCCACGCCGACCATTCTCCCTGACCTAGTCTCATCTACCTGCACTCAGACCATAACCCTCTAATCCCCTCTTATCCATATACCTATCCAATTTACTCTTAAATAATAAAATCGAGCCAGCCTCCACCACTTCCACCGGAAGCCCATTCCATACAGCCACAACCCTCTGAGTAAAGAAGTTCCCCCTCATGTTACCCCTAAACCTTTGTCCCTCAATTCTGAAGCTATGTCCCCTTGTTGGAATCTTCCCCACTCTCAAAGGGAAAAGCCTACCCACGTCAACTCTGTCCGTCCCTCTCAAAATTTTAAAAACCTCTATCAAGTCCCCCCTCAACCTTCTACGCTCCAAAGAATAAAGACCCAACCTGTTCAACCTCTCTCTGTAGCCCAAGTGCTGAAACCCAGGCAACATTCTAGTAAATCTCCTCTGTACCCTCTCCATTTTGTCGACATCCTTCCTATAATTTGGCGACCAGAACTGCACACCATACTCCAGATTCGGCCTCACCAATGCCCTGTACAATTTCAACATTACATCCCAACTTCTATACTCGATGCTCTGATTTATAAAGGCAAGCATACCAAACGCCTTCTTCACCACCCTATCCACATGAGATTCCACCTTCAGGGAACAATGCACAGTTATTCCCAGATCCCTCTGTTCCACTGCATTCCTCAATTCCCTACCATTTACCCTGTACGTCCTATTTTGATTTGTCCTACCAAAATGCAGCACCTCACACTTATCAGCATTAAACTCCATCTGCCATCTTTCAGCCCACCCTTCCAAAAGGCCCAAGTCTCTCTGTAGACTTTGAAAATCTACCTCACTATCAACTACTCCACCTATCTTAGTATCATCTGCATATTTACTAATCCAATTTGCCACACCATCATCCAGATCATTAATGTAAATGACAAACAACAGTGGACCCAACACAGATCCTTGGGGCACTCCACTAGACACTGGCCTCCAACCTGACATACAATTGTCAACCGTTACCCTCTGGTATCTCCCATTCAGCCATTGTTGAATCCATCTTGCAACCTCACTATTAATACCCAACGATTTAACCTTCTTAATCAACCTTCCATGTGGAACCTTGTCAAATGCCTTACTGAAGTCCATATAGACAACATCCACAGCCTTGCCCTTATCAATTTCCCTGGTAACCTCTTCAAAAAATTCAAGAAGATTAGTCAAACATGACCTTCCAGGCACAAATCCATGTTGACTGTTTCTAATCAGGCCTTGATTATCCAAATAATTATATATATTGTCCCTAAGTATCTTTTCCATTAATTTTCCCACCACAGACGTCAAACTAATAGGTCTATAATTGCTAGGTTTACCTTTAGAACCTTTTTTAAACAAAGGCACAACATGCGCAATGCGCCAATCTTCCGGCACCATCCCTGTTTCTAATGGAACATGGAACAGTACAATTCCAGAATGGGACTTGGGGATCTGGAGCAGTTGATGGAAACTTGGGAGGAAAAAGTGCGATCAGTGTAGGATTGGGATAAAAGGCTGCTTGATGGGATGAAGGGCCTGTTCCCATGTTCCATGGGGAGATGGGAAGAAATAGCTTCACTCAGTGAGTGGTGAACCTTTGGAATCCTCTCCCCAAGTGGGTTTTGCAGGCTCAGTTGCTGAATGTTTTCAGACAGAGATGGATATCAAAGAAATGGGGAAAATGGGGTCAGTGCAAAAAAACAGTCCCGAGGTTGTAGGTTGGTCATGGTCCAACTGAATGTTAGCACGGGTGCAAGGGTTCGAACGGCCTCCTCTGGCAACCATGTTTATTCCTGTCACAGAAACTCAATGTACCTGAGTGCAATATCTGCAAAGGAATCCACAGTTTTCCATACTTACTACTTCTCAGTTCCATATCCCTGGGAAAACACGGCTGCTGAGATGCCAACGGTAATCAGGGGGCAGCCGTAGCCAAACAAGTACATGTACGTTGGTCTCAGACTCTTTGCATTGAAGACTTTCACTACCATGAGGTAAAGCTGCACACCTTCCAGAAGCATCCAGGAAAAACAGGCCAGGAAGAAATAATGCAGGAATCCAGCGATAACCGCACAAAGAGTCTGGAAATGATGAAAGAGCCACAAGGGATTAATGAGCCTGGGCTGTGCTGCACAGGGGGGTACACTGGCTGGTTCTCTGGGTTGATGCACTGGGCCAGTGCGCTGAGTCAGCATATTGGGTCTGTAACAGGCTGTTACTAAGCCTGTACACTAGGTCAGTACACTGGATCAGTGCACTGGGCCAGTACACTAGGTCAGTACACTGGATCAGTACACTGGGACAGTACACTAGGTCAGTACACTGGATCAGTGCACTGGGCCAGTACACTAGGTCAGTACACTGGATTAGTGCACTGGGCTAGTACACTAGGTCAATACATTGGATCAGTGCACTGGGCCAGTACACTAGGTCAGTACACTGGATCAGTACACTGGGACAGTACACTAGGTCAGTACACTGGATTAGTGCACTGGGCCAGTACACTAGGTCAGTACACTGGATCAGTGCACTGGGACAGTACACTACATCAGTACACTGGATCAGTGGATTGGGCCAGTACACTAGGCCAGTACACTGGGACAGTACACTACATCAGTACACTGGATCAGTGCACTGGGCCAGTACACTAGGTCAGTACACTGGATCAGAGCACTGGGCCAGTACACTAGGTCAGTACACTGGATCAGAGCACTGGGACAGTTCACTAGGTCAGTAAACTGGGCCAGTACACTAGGTCAGTACACTTTGACAGTACACTAGGCCAGTACACTGGGCCAGTACACTAGGTCAGTGCACTAGGCCAGTACACTAGGTCAGTATACTGGATCAGTGGATTGGGCCAGTACACTAGGCCAGTACACTAGGTCAGTACACTGGATCAGTGGATTGGGCCAGTACACTAGGTCAGTACATTGGATCAGTGGATTGGGCCAGTGCACTAGGCCAGTACACTAGGTCAGTACACTGGATCAGTGGATTGGGCCAGTACACTGGGTCAGTACACTAGGCCAGTACACTAGGTCAGTACACTGGATCAGTGGATTGGGCCAGTACACTAGGCCAGTACACTTGGTTGGTTGTACACTGCAGTTTCAGTTTCAGTTTAGTTTCTTGTCACGTGAGCCGATGTACAGTGAAAGGCTTTTGTTGCATGCTCACCACCAGACAATACATGATTACAATTGAATCGGTACAACCTGAGCCATTCACAGTGTACAGATACATGATAAGGGATAATGCATTGGAACGAAGATAGACACAAAAAGCTGGAGTAACTCGGAGGGACAGGCAGCATCTCACGAGAGAAGGAATGGGTGACGTTTCGGGTCAAGACCCTTCTTCAGACTGGTCTCAACCCAAAACGTCACCCATTCCTTCTCTCCAGAGAAGCTGCCCGTCCCACTGAGTTACTCTAGCTTTTTGTATCTATCTTCGGTTTAAACCAGCATCTGCAGTTCCTTCCTACACACGAATGCATTGATACATGGGGTTATACACTGGATGAAGCACTGGATTATACACTGGGCCAGTACAGTGTCGGGGCCAAACAGCAGCATGTGTTGAGCATAGTCATGAACAGTGATGTGGCTCACTGCCCACCTGGTCTTGTGCACGGTGGCCCAATCCTGCGTGAGATCACTGGGAGAAGTGGACACCATTATCTTCACCTACCCTGTATTCGGTCTTGTCCACTCCAACGATGAACAGCAGTTCTGCCAAAAAGAGGCTGATGCACAGGTGAGTGTGGATGGTGGTCCTGATACTTTTAAGGGCCCGACACAGGGTGAAGGTGAGGACTGACATCGCGAGGCATACCAGAGAGACAATAACACCGACCAGAGTGATCAGACACAGATTGTGAGCATCATTCCCCTGAGGAGAAAAGAGCCATTCTAAATGACAGCAATGTTCGAGGCATTCAGACAGGCACATGAACAGTGGGGATGGCTGGTTACAGACAACCTGAGGGGGATGTGTGGTTTAAATTGGTATCACGATCGGCACCGACTTTGTGGCTGCAGGATCTGTTTCTGCACTATTTTATATAATATTTTCATTCATTCCATTCATACAAATTTCATCCTTGAAACCATACCTGAAAAATAGCCACGGTTAACAGAATAAGAATGAATGAATCTTTTCCTGGCTGGAAGTCTGCAACTCGGGTGCATTCATGTCAGTTCTTGGATTAGGCTAGTTAGAATTTATATTAAAGACCTGGGGGAGAGGAATCAGTTTGCCGATAAGATTATAATAGTTTTTAGTTTGTTTAGGCATATAGCATGGAAACAGGCCCTTCGGTCAGCTGAGTCCGCGCCGACCAGCAATCCCCACACATTAATACTATCCTACACATACTAGCGACAATTTACACTTATACCAAGTATATAAACCCAAGCCAATTATCCTGCAAACCTGTACATCTTTGGAGTGTGGGAGGAAACGGAAGATCTCGGAGAAAACCCACGCGGTCACGCGGAGAATGTACAAACCCCCGAACAGACTGCACCCTTAGTCAGGATCGAACCCGCATCTCTGGCACTGAAAGCACCCTAAGGCAGCAACTCTACCACTGCGCCACCATGGCACAGATGAAAGAAGATGCTAAATTATGCTTGGACTCTGCAGCAGGCGAGACTCCAGGATGGTGTGTTCCCTCCCTAGTGCCAGCGTCCAGGACATCTCAGAGCGGCTGCACAGTATCCTCAAGAGCGAGGGGGAGCAGCCGGAGGTTGTTGTGCATGTTGGCACAAATGATATAGCTCGGATGAGGAAGGAGGTTCTGCTACAAGAATTTACGGAATTGTGTAGAAGACTGAAAAGCAGAACCTACAGGGTAGTGATCTCAGGATTGCCTCCAGTACCTCATGCTGGTGAAGGTAAGAATAGGAAGATAGGGGGAATGAATGTGTGGCTGGGGAGTTGGTGCAGGGGGCAGGGATTCAGATATCTGCATCATTGAGATCTCTTCTGGGGCAGGGGTGACCTGAATAAAAGGGACAGGTTGCACCTAAACTGGAGGGGACCAACATCCTAGCGGGAAGGTTTGCTAACGTTACACGGGAGGGTTTAAACTAGATTGGCAGGGGGTGGGATCTCATGCGGGACCCAGGCACGTCAGAGGCTGGAAGTTAGAATGGAGGGTGGTGTGGAAGGTTAGTGGACAGAATAGGCAGGTGAAAGGCGGAGAGCGAGGAAGGAGGGTTGGTTTAAACTGCACATATTTTAATGCAAGGGCCTGACGGGCAAGGCAGGTGAGCTTAGGGCGTGGATAGGTACGAGTGACTGGGACGTTGTAGCCATGACTGAAACCTGGTTAAGGGACGGGCAGGACTGGCAGCTCAATGTTCCGGGGTACAGGAGCTTCAGGAGAGACAGGGGTGAGGGGAAAAGAGTATATCACGGCTGTGTTCAGAGGTGACATTACGGACGGTTCGTCTAGTGAGGCTATATGGGTGGAGCTGAGGCACAAGAAAGGGGTATCACAAAATGCTGGAGTAACTCAGCAGGTCAGGCAGCATCTAGGAGAGAGGGAATGGGGGACATTTCGGGTTGAGACCGTTCTTCAGACTGAAAGGGAGGGTCACCTTGTTGGGGGTGTGCTACAGACCCCTGAATAGTCAACGGGAAATAGAAGAACAAATGTGCTGGGAGATTGCAGAGTTGCAGGTCAAATAATGTTGTTGTAGTAGGGGATTTTAACTTTCCCAATATAGACTGGGAAAATCATAGCACGAAGGGTTTAGATGGGGTGCAAATCCTCAAAAGTGGTCAGGAGAGTTTTCTTGAGCAGTATGTGGAGGGCAACGCTGGATCTAGTATTGGGAGATTGGGAAGGACAAGTTAATGAAGTGTGTGTGGAGGAGCCTTTTGGGACCAGTGACCACAGTCCGATTAGGTTTAAGATAGTTATGGATATGGACAGAAATGGTCCACATGTTAAAATGCTCAACTGGGGTAAGGCCAACTCTGAGGGTATGAGAGAAGGTCTCGCTCAAGTTGACTGGAGCAGGTTATTTGAGGGGAAAGGAGCAACGGACAAGTGGGATGTTTTTAAAAGTGTACTGAAGAAAGCTCAGGATATGTACATCCTGAACCAGGGGCCACAGTCTAAGAATAAAGAGGAGGCCATTTAAAACCGAGGTGAGAAAAAAACCATTTCACCCAGAGAGTTGTGAATTAGTGGAATTCTCTGCAACAGAAGGTAGAAGGCCAATTCACTGGATGAATATAAAAGAGAGTTAGATACAGCTCTAGGGGCTAGTGGAATCAAGAGATATGGGGAAAAGGCAGGCACAGGTTACTGATTGTGGATGATCAGCCATGATCACAATGAATGGTGGTGCTGGCTCGAAGGGCCAAATGGCTTCCTCCTGCACCTATTTTCTATATGTTCTATGTCCCCATTAGAGTGAAGGGCAAAGGAAGCTTGGCTGACAAGGGAAATTGAGACGTTTTGTCAAAACCGATGCATGGGACAGGTATAAGCAGCTGGAATCAAGTGCATCCCTGGAGAAGTTTCGGGAGCTAAGTCCTCAATGAGTATCTCTCCTCTGTATATACCGAGGAGAAAGACAGTTGGACAGAGGAAATTGGAGCAGTCACTGGAAGTTGTTTGTGAGCAGTCAGGATTACTGTCGAAGTACTGAAGGTACTGTTGTGTTTGAAGGTAGACAAATCTCCAGGGCCTGATCAGACATATCCAAGGACATTGTGAAAAACTAGAGAGGAAATTTACGAGTCGTCCTTAAATACAAGGGAGGTGCCGGAAGACTGGAGGGTGGCAAATGTTGTGCCCCTTTTCAAGAAGGGTTGCAGGGAAAATGGTGGGAACTATAGGCCGGTGAGCTTAAAATCTGTAGTTGGTAAGTTACTGGAGAGTATTCTGAGGGATAGGATATACAGGCATTTGGATGGGCAAGGGCTGATTAGGGACAGTCATCATGGTTTTGTATGAGGGAGGTCGTGTCTCACAAATCTGATTGATTTTTTTGAAGATGTGACCATAAAGGTTGATGAGGGCAGAGCTGTAGATGTTGTGTACATGGACTTCAGTAAGGCATTCGACAAGGTGCCGCATGGTAGGCTGCTCTGGCAGGTTAGGTAGCATGGGATTCAAGGAGAGATAGCTGAATGGATAGCAAATTGGAAGGAAGCAGAGGGTAATGGTGGAAGGTTGCTGCTCAGACTGGATGCCTGGGACTAGTGGTGTGCCTCAGGGTTCGGTGCTGGGTCCCTTATTGTTTGTCATCTACATCAATGATTTGGATGAGAACATACAGGGCAAGATTAGAAAGTTTGCTGATGATACAAAGTCTTTGAGTGCAGAGCAAAGCAGGGTTATACATCCTATAGAAAGGACAGGCAGGTTGGAAGAGGTGGTGGGGTAGTTCTGCTGGTGAGGGATGAAATTCAGTCCCTTGTGAGGGGTGACATAGGAACTGATGAGGTAGAGTCACTGTGGATTGAGTTGAGGAATTGTAAAGGCAAGAAGACACTAATTGGTGTTATCTACAGACCCCCAAATAGTAGCCCGGATGTAGGGTGTAAGATGCAGCAGGAGTTAAAACTGGCATGTAAGACAGGAATCAAGGGATATGGGGAGAAGGCAGGCACGGGTTACTGATTGTGGACGATCAACCATGATCACAATGAATGGTGGTGTTGGCTCGAAGGGCCAAATGGCCTCCTCCTGCTATTTTCTATGTTTCTATGTTTCTGTTTAAGAATCACTTAAGGAGTGGTCCCAGAAGACTGGAAAATTCCAAATGTTACTCTGCTGTTCAAGAAGGCAGCGAAGCAAACGAGGGGAAACTATAGGCCGACTACTCGCCTGAATTCAATGGTTGTTAAGATTTTAGAGGCAAAGAGTGGGAATTAAGGGGGCTTCTCTGGTTGGCTGCCAGAGACTAACGGAGTTCCGCAGGGGTCGTTGTTGGGGCCGCTACACTTTGCATTGTATATTAATGATTTGGATGAGGGAATTGAAGGCTTTGTGGCCAAGTTTGTGGATGATACGAAGATAGTTGGAGGGGGAGGTAGTGTCAGGGAAGTGAGGATTCTGCAGAAGGTCTTGGATAGGTTGAGAGAGTGGCCAAAGAAGTGGTAGAGGGAATACAGCATAGCAAAGTGTGCAGGCATGCACTTTGGTAGTAGGAATGAAAGTGTGAACTATTTTCTAGATGGGCAGAGGATTCAGAAATCGGAGGTGCAGAGGGACTTGGGAGTACTGGAGCAGAATTCCCAAAAGGTTCATTTACACGCTGAATTGGTTGTAAGGAAAGCAAATGCAATGTTCGCATTTATTTCCAGAGGATTAGAATATAAAAATAGGGATGTAATGCTAAGGCTTTATGAGGCACTGGTCAGAGTATTGTGAGCAGTTTTGTGTCCCTTGTCTGAGGAGGGATGTGCTGCCATTGGGGGGTCAGAGGTTTATGAGAATGATCCCGGGGATAATTGGCTAAACGTATGATGACAAGCACTGGACATGTTCTCGCTGGAGTTTCGGATTACTTTATTGTCATGCGTTCCAAGGTATAGTGAAAAGCTCGTTGCGTGCTAACCAGTCAGTGGAAAGACAACACATGATTACAATAACGCTATCTACAGTGTACAAATACATAATAAAGGGAATAATGTGAATAATGTTTAGTGCAAGATAAAGTCCAATAAAATCCAATCAAAGATAGTCTGAGGGTCTCCAATGAGGTAGATCGTAGCTCTGGACTACTCTAGTAGTTGGTAAGATGGTTCAATTGTCTGATAACCGAACCATCCTACTAACAACGAGACAGCAGTCCTGAGGTATTATCTCGGATGAGGGGGACTTTGAAAGATCGAATAGTGGTCCGGTTCGAGTGGATGTGGAGAAGATGTTTCCATGAGTTGGAGAGTCTAGGACCAGAGGGCACAGCCTCAGAATAAAAGGATGCACCTTTACAAAGGAGATGAGGTGGAATTTCTTTTGTCAGAGGGTAGTGAATCTGTGTAATTTATTGCCACTTTAAAGCAGTTTGCCACTTTAAAGTGGGTATTTTTAAAGCGGAGATTGGCAGATTGTTGATTAGATACCAGAGGTCATAGGGTGAAGGCAGTACAATGGGGTTGAGATGGAAAGATAGTTCAGCTTTGATTGAATGGCACGGTAGACTTGATAGGTCAAATGGCCTAATTCTGCTTCAATGACTTATAAACATAAGAACATTGCAATGTGGGAGGAAACCAGAACACTCAGAGGAATCCCCTTGTGGTCACAGGGAGAATGTGCAAGCACGTTTGCCGTTTTGAGCCCCATATCTGAGGGAGGATGTGCTGGCATTGGAGACGGTCCAGAAGATGTTTACGAGATTGATCCTAGCAATGATTGGGTTAACATATGATGAGCGTTTGACGGCACTGGGCCTGTACTTGCTGAATTTTAGAACGATGAGGGGAAACCTCATTGAAACATCCCAAATAGTGAAAGGCCTGGATAGAATGAATGTGGAGAGGGTGCTTCCACTAGTGGGAGAGTCTAGGACCAGAGGCCACAGCCTCAATAAAAGGACGTACCTTTAGAAAGGACATGAGCAGGAATTTGTTTAGTCAGAGGGTGGTGAATCTGTGGAATTCATTGCCACAGAAGGTTGTGGAAGCCAAGTGAATGGATATTTTTAAGGCAGAGATTGACAGATTCTTGATTACTAAGGGTGTCAGGGATTATGGGCAGAAGGCAGGAGAAAAGTGTTGAGAGGGAAAACAGATCAGCCATGATCGAATGGCGGAGTAGATTTAATGGGCAGAATGGCCTCATTGTGTTCCTAGAACCTATGAACCTGACAGACAGCACCCTAGGTCAGGACTGAAGCAAGGTTTCTGGCACTATTCCTGACACAGCTTGACCAGTTGTGCCATGTGTATTAGTGTACTCACTATCCACCACCCCAGGCACCAACCACTCTCTGTGTAGAACAACTTGCCCTGCACATCTCTTTCAAACTTTGCCCCTCTCACCTCTAGAGCTATGACCTGTAGTATTTGATATTTCCATCCTGGGGAAAAGCTTCCGACTGCCTGCACTATCTATGCCACTCAGTACTTTTGTACACATCTACCAAGTCTCCCTGCATCCTATGACATTCCAGAGAAAACAGTCGCAGTCGGTCCACCCTCTCTCCCTGTAGCTAATACCCCTTCATCCAGACATCATTCAGGTAAACCTTGGTACCCTTTCCAAATCCTCCACATCATTCCTGTGATGGAGCAAACAGAATTGCATGCTAATATTCCAAATATGGCCTGACCAAAGCTCCATAATGATGCATCGTGACTTCCTGACTCATTTACTCCATGCTACGACCAACGAAGGCAAGCACAACATATCCTTCTTTACCACTCTATCAACTTATGTCGCCACTTTAGGGATTTGGACCCCAAGATCCCTCTGCACATCTATGCTGTTAAGATATCACAAAAAGCTGGAGTAACTCAGCGGGTCAGGCAGCATCTCAGGAGAGAAGGAATGGGTGACGTTTTGGGTCGAGACCCTTCTTCAGACTGATGTCAGGGGAGGGGGCGGGACAAAGAAAGGATGTAGTTGGAGACAGGAAGACAGTGGGAGAACTGGGAAGGGGAGGGGAACTCCAGCTTTTTGTTTAAGAAAATAACTGCAGATGCTGGTACAAATCGAAAGTATTTATTCGCAAAATGCTGGAGTAACTCAGCAGGTCAGTCTGAAGAAGGGTCTCGACCCGAAACGTCACCCATTCCTTCTCTCCCGAGATGCTGCCTGACCTCCTGAGTTATTCCAGCATTTTGTGAATAAATACCAGCTTTTTGTGATACCTTCTATTTGTACCAGCATCTGCAGTTATTTTCCTACACTCTTATGCTGTTAAGGGTCAGAACATTAATTACATATTTTCCATGTACTTTCAACATCCCAAAGCACATATGCTCTCATTAAACTCCATCTGCAATTTTGCTGCCCATTTTTGCAGCTGATCTATCTCCCACTGTATACTACAATACCCTTCCTCATAGTCTGTGACCCCACAATCTTGGTGTCTTCACAGTTTAGAGATACAGGCCCATCGACTCCACGTATATAGATCATCCTATATACTCACACTTTCTTATGCACCAGGGACAATTTACAATTTTTACCGAAGCAAGTTAACTTGAACCTGATTGTCTTTGGGGGGTTTGAATCCGATGGAAACCGGAGCACCTGGAGAAAACCCACAGGTCACAGGTTACTGTGTTTTTGACAAACGCACTAACCAACCAACCTATCTGTTGGCTGTTTGTGTAAAAAATTGTATCTGTGTGTCCTGTGCTTTTTGTTGTCTACTGCCGGACCCTGACGTGAGAGGACGCTGGCGTTGTTTATTCGCCGCTTCTCCGTTAGGATAGTTTGTCTGTTTGTTTTTATGTTATGATTGTTTATGTAAAGCGCTTTGAGCTTCCGGAAAGGCGCTATATAAAATAAATGCTTATTATTATTATTATTATTATTATTATTATCTTTACGTCCAAATCATTTATGTATATCGCAAACACCAGGGCGGCAGGGTAGTGGCCTTACAGCGTAGGTAGAGTTGCTGTGTTACAGTGCTCGCAGTCCTGGAGTGCTAGGTTGGAACCTGACTACAGGTGCTGTCTGTACGGAGTTTGTATGTTCTCCCCGTGACCTGTGTGGGTTTTCTCCAGGATCTTCGGTTTCCTCCCACACTCCAAAGACGTGCAGGTAAGTAGGTTATTGGCTTGGTAAATGTAAAACAAATCCCTAGTGTGTGTAGAATAGTGTTAATGTGTGGGGATCACTAGTCTGTGGGACCCTGTGGGCCAAAGGGCCTGTTTCCTCACTGCATCTCTAAACTAAACTATAAACTAAACACCAAATGTCCCAGCACTGTTCCCTGTGGAACACTATTGGTCACAGATCTATACCCTGAATATCGTCCTCCCCCACAACCCTCTGTCTCCCATCAGTAAACCAGTTAAACCTCTTCCTGCCTGTCCTTCCTTGAAGATTTACTGGTGATAACCACTATCTTCCCATCACTCCTTGCTGATCCTCTGCCCTGGTTACCACAGCTGTGCACAGTTTTTGCTTCCTTTATTTAAAAATGACCCAGTGGTATTAAAGAAAGTCCAATAAATAGTTAATGGGTATCATGCAGGAAAGAACTGGAGATGCTGGTTGACACTAAAGATCGACACAAAATGCTGGAGTCACATCGTACCCTTCCATGTCTTTGTCTCCCTCTCCTCTGACTCTCATTCTCAGGGTCACAAACCGGAACGACACTCATTCCTTCTCTCCAGAGATCCTGCCTGTCCCGCTGAGTTACTCCAGAATTTTGTGTCTATCTAAAGAGTTAATGGGATTGGTTCTCTGAGAGTGTTGTTTTATTATAAGCAGCTTGAATCTGCAGAAATTGAATCTGTATTGGGTGGAGTTTAGAAGAATGGCAGCTGATCGAATTGAAAGGTTCATTATCCTCAGGGCATGACAGGCAGCCATTGAGATGTTCCATCAGTGGGGAGATATGAATAAGGAGACATAACTACATGACAGGGGGCACCACTTACAGCTAAGTTGCATGAAATTCCTTCTCACAGAGGGTGGTGAATTCCCGGAATTCCCTGTGGTGAATTCCCTGGAGAGAAAGGCAGGATTGGCAGCTCAGTGTGTCCAGGGGACAAATGCTCCAGAGCTGATAGAGACGCAGATAAGAGAGGACTGGCGGGGGAGTTGCCTTTTTGATCAGAGAGATAACTACAGTGCTTAGAGAGGGTATTCGAGGGACATCATTTAGTGAGGCTATCTGGGTAAAACTTAGAAACAGGAAGGGAATGATCACTTTGATAGAACAGTGTTATAGGCCGAGAGTGAATGGGAATTAGTGGAGATGTCTTCTTCTTGCATATGGCGTGCACAGCCTAAAGTTGTAGGCCAAGGGTAGACATCCAGGCCAGGGCAGCATCAGTTGCTGGGTGGATGGCCTTGATGCCAGTGGAGATGTGTCGGGAGATTGCAGATGGCTGTAAAAATAATAGGATTGTATTGGTGGGAGATTCCAACTTCCTTAAATGACTGGGTTTCCCATGGTATCAAAGGTCTGGACAATATTGAATTGGTTAAAGCTGTCAAAGAAAGCCCTGTATGGGGCCAAAGGAGAGGAAAAAATACTGGACTTCCTGTCAGGGAACAAGGTCAGTGGCTGAAGTTTCAGTAGTGGTGGGGACGGAGGGGAGACTTTTGGGACCATACTTCTATTAGTTTTAAAGTAGTTGTGTACGACAACCTCAAAGTTAAGGTCCTAAATTGGGGCAAGGTCATTTCAAAGCCATGAGGTGATAACTTGCAGAGGTCAAGGGGAGAATCTGTTTGCAGGTAAGGTGACAACTGGCAAGTGGGAGGCTTCCAAACATGAGAGAGCAACAGTACAGAGGCAGCATGTTCCTGTTACGGTGAAGGGCAAGGCTTGTGGCCAATCCCCCACCCCATCTTTATGGTTTATCATGATACAGCTGTGTGCGTCAATGTGAGATCACAAATGGAACACTCTATGCAGTTCTGGTTGCCAGCTGCAGGAAGGATGTCACTATGCTGGAAAGGGTGCAGAAGAGATTCCCCAGGATGTTGCCTGGACTTGTTGGCTTGAGATATAGGGAGAGGTTTGAGAGGCTGGGACTTATTTCTTTGGAGTGTCGGAGGCTGAGGGGTGACCTTCGTGGCTCAGTCTTTATCCCAATGTAGAGAATACTAAAACTAGAGGCCATAGGCATAAGTTGAGAGGGGAGAGGTTTAAGAGGATCCTCTGAGGCAGCTTTTTCACTGAAGTGGGAGTCAGTATCTGGAACGAGCTGTCAGAGAAAGCAATAGAAGTGGATACAGTTAGGATTTCCAAAAGGGTTTTGGACAGATATAAGGATAGGAAGGGTTTAGGAGTGCTGGGGGCCATATTTAGCAAAATGGGACTAGCGCAAATACCAACCTGGTTGGCATGGACAATGTAGGCCGAGCAGCCAGTTTCCATGTTGTCTTGCTGTATCACTCTATCACAAAGGTTCATGGAGCCATACAGGATGGAAATAGGAACCCCGGCCCAACTGGTCAATGCTGACCATGTTGCCTAACTGAGCTGGGCTCATTTGCCTGTGTTTGCCCACATCCCTCCAAACCTCTCCTATCCAAGTACCTGTACATTAAGTAGCGTAATTGTTTTCTCTGGCAGGCTGTTCCATAAGCACACCATTGCCCTTCCTGTCTCATTTCAATCTGTCCCCTCCCCCCTTAAACCTGTGCCTTTAGGTTTAGACTCCCCTACCCTGGGGAACAGTCTGTGGCTATTCACCTTAACGACAGCCCTCACAATTTTAGATACCTCACCCTCCTACCCTGGTGGATAATTGTCCTGGCCTATCCTGTCTACTTATGTCAAAGTCATGGAGATACTTGAGAGAAGGTGTTTGTAAGATTGGGGAGTTCAGGGTGCTGGGGAAGTGACTCAGGGAAGGAGCCGAGGCTGAGGGGAGATTAGCCATGATCGCAGTGGGTGTTGGGCAGGCTCGAGGGGCAAGGTGGCCTTCTGTTCACATTTCCTCATGCATTTCTCACGGGCTGAAGGAATTGCAAAGGGAATGTTTCTGGAGCATCTTTCCCTTTATTGACCCGTGCTTCCTCTGGCAGGAGGATTGGTGGGTGGGCTTGTGGTCTGCCAGCTTCCTGGTTATCATGGTGCAAGTACCATCAGATGGCAGGCAGTTGGTGAACCAGCTTGCCCCTTCAGTTGTCCCTGTTTGAGGTTGATTCTGGCCTTGTTTATCGTCTACACTTGAATCATGAGCAAATGAGCAGAAGGTGCCACGGCGTGTTTCATTTATTGCTCCATGGACAGGGTCCAAGGACAACTCTGCCCCCTGCCTGCAGCCGCGCTGTCTTGTCACGTCGCCTCCAGATGTTGACCTTCCACAGCTCCCGAGTGGCATGGCCAACCTCCCAGCCCACCCCACCACCACACTTCCCACTCACAACCCTGGTCCTTCTGGACTGTACCTCGACTTCAACCAGGGCCATGAGCACAGCAAAGCTTGTCAGGTGCGTACAGCTGCACACTGTGTATGTCGGTTTGAACTCGACCAATTGGCAGCCTTGTGTGGACCAGCTGAGGGCTGAGCTGTTCCAGAAGACACACTTTGCTCTTTTACCATTAGCACCAAGCTGGTGAGAGAGAAAAAAATATTTAAGAATACCACTTAAGATAACCATCTACACGAGACATTAGGAACTGCAGATTCTAGTTTACTTAAAACAACAGGAAGTGCTGGACAAACTCAAAGGGCCAGGCAGCATCTCTGGGGAACATGGATAGGTGATATTTCAGGTCGGAACCCTTAGAGTCAGAGACATACTGTTTGGAAACAGGCCCTTGGTCTAACAAGCCCATGACGTGCAAGGTGTTCCATCTACGCTAGTCCCACCTGCCCATGTTTGGCTCCAAATCCCTCTGAACCATTCCTATCCATGTACCTGTCCAAATGCCTTATAAAAGCTGTTCTAGTAGCTGCCTCAACTACCTCCTCTGGTAGCTCTTTCCATATACCATCATTCTCTGTGTGGAAATATTGCCCTTCAGTTTCCTTTACATTTTTTCCTATCACCTTAGACTTATTTCATCTGGTTCTTGATTTCCCTACTCTGGGAAAAGACTTTGTGCATCCACCCGATTTATTCCCCTTAAGATCTGATGCACCTGTCTAAGATCACTCCTCAGCCTCCTGCATTTATCCAATCTATTCCCTCATCTTACACACCTCTATAAGATCACCCCTCATATTCCTACGTGCCAAGGAATAAAGTTCTAGCCTGCCCACCTCTCCCTATAGTTCAGGCCTTCTAGGCTCTAGCAGCATCCTTGTAAATCTTCTCTAATATCAGGATGCCCAAAACGAAACACAATATTCCAAATGCAGCCTCACCAACATTTTATACAACTGTAGCATAACATCCCAACATCTATACTCAATACACTGATCGATGAAGGCCAATGAATCTAAAACCTTCACCACCCCCTATCTACCTATGATGTTATTTTCAGAGAACTGTGCATCTATACTCCTGAGATCCCTTTGTTCAGCCCTAGCATTCATTGAAAAGGTCCTGCACTAGATTGGCTTCCCAAAATTCTACTCATCTCATTTATCTGCATTGAACTCCATTAGTAATTAACTTCAGCCCACGTGCCCAACTGAACACGATGCTGCTGTAATTTTTGCGAACTGTCTTCACTGACTACAATACTCCTGCACCTATTTTCTATGTTTCTATGTTTCAATGTTTCTATATAATACCCCTCACTTTAGTATCATCTGCAAACTTACTTATCATGCTACCTCACTTTTATAAGTTTCTTTATTGAAAGGGTGCTGAGAAGATTCACCAGGATATTGTCTGGGATGAAGTTTCAGCTCTGAAAGACAGGAGAGGCTACGTGTGATTTTTCTTGTAATGGAACATCACAGAGGTACTATGATTTATGAGAGGTATTTCTCGTGTATGCTGCAGGAAACTACGAAAGATGAAAATGGAGAACTTTGATCAGGTAAAAGTTAAAGATCTGAGGGGAACCATTTTCAGAGAGTGGCACACACTGCTCGAGAGAGAGAGTGGCAGGAGCAGAGTCACTGATGCATTTAATAAGTAGAGATAGACACAAATTGTCGGAGTAACTCAGCATTGCTAGGCAGCATCTCTGGAGAAAATGCACAGGTGATGTTTTGGATCAGGACCCTTCTTCAGACCGATTGTGGTAGGGTGAGTAGGGAAAAACCGGTAAGCAAAAAAATCAGGGACAGCAACAGCTGATTATAGGCTAGAAACAGGTCTGAACACAAGAGGGATACATAGTTTTGAACTGCAGGGCTGGTTAATGGACCTTTAGTGGAGTAAGTGGGGGGGGGGGGCTTGAAGAAGGGGAAGGGGGAGTGAGTCATAGAGTCATAGAGTCCTACAGCACAGAAAGAGGCCCTTCGGCCCATCGTGTCCGTGCCGCCCGTTACCAAACACAGTCTAATTTTAATCCCATTTTCCCGCATTTGGACCGTAGCCCTGAATGTTGTAGCATTTCAAGTGCCCATCCAAATGCCTCTTAAACGTTCTGAGTGTTCCCGCCTCCACCACCACCCCAGGCAGTGAGTTCCAGACTCCAACCACCCTCTGGGTGAAAAAGTTATTTCTCACATCCCCCCGAAACCTCCCTCCCCTTACCCTGTATCTATGTCCCCTCGTTGTTGAACCTTCCACCAGTGGAAGAAGTTCCCCTCCATCTACCTTATCTATGCCCCTCATGATCTTGTACACCTCGATCATGTCAATAGACAATAGACAATAGACAATAGGTGCAGGAGTAGGCCATTCAGCCCTTCGAGCCAGCACCGCCATTCAATGCGATCATGGCTGGTCACTCTCAATCAGTACCCCGTTCCTGCCTTCTCCCCATACCCCCTCACTCCGCTATCCTTAAGAGCTCTATCCAGCTCTCTCTTGAAAGCATCCAACGAACTGGCCTCCACTGCCTTCTGAGGCAGAGAATTCCACACCTTCACCACTCTCTGACTGAAAAAGTTCTTCCTCATCTCCGTTCTAAATGGCCTACCCCTTATTCTTAAACTGTGGCCCCTTGTTCTGGACTCCCCCAACATTGGGAACATGTTTCCTGCCTCTAATGTGTCCAATCCCCTAATTATCTTATATGTTTCAATAAGATCCCCCCTCATCCTTCTAAATTCCAGAAGGACAAGGGCACAGGTTTCCCTCCATGACTCATCCACACCCTGCTATTCCTCCTACATTACTGAGTCTAAATCATGGAATTACAAACAATATTGGGAAATATTACCTCCTCCATCTCCACAGATTCTGACTGACCTGCTGAATATCTCCAGCACTTTCTAATGTTATTTCAGATTCCCAGCTGGTGCTCCTGAACAAACCTTCTTGTTGTCGAAGGTGAGAGTGATTGGTTCCAGGAGGTGGCTCCTGTCTGTGTTTGTTACTGCAGCAGTAACAACTTCCGAGATCAGCCCCAGCTTGCCTTCATTCTCACTGCCTTCCAAAAGGTTCGGTTCCATAAGGGAGTCCAGATGTTTGTAGGAGATAAGGACAACGGCAGCAACATCTGTACAAAGGAAATGTTAAACATTGAGCGCTTACACTCATCGCCATGGCAACAGGCAGACATCAAGTGTGATTCAGGAGCAGAGACACAAAGATTAATTTCCTAGTCATTGTGAGCAATCACGGAATACAATCCTTCAGGTGGATCCTTATCTTTTTGACTTTGGAGAAATGTATTTGTTTGTCAGTTAAATGTGATCAGAGGTGAGTGCAGGCTGATGATTGGTTCATGGCAGCTCCCTTGCTTTCCTTCAGTTGCATTCTGGGTGTGTCACGTGACCAGGGGCAGCAGCGTGGGGCTGAATGGATGCAGCAGCTCATGTGATGAAACAGTGCAGAGTGTGAGGAGCCAGAGCTGTGACTGGAGGACCACAGGAGTCGGAGAAGATGAAGCAAACGTTTCTAGTTGGCAAGCCAGCAAATGGAATAACCTGTCCGAATGTTTCCATTCAATATACAACATGTGGCATTTACCCCGATCATAATCCAGTGCTGAGCTGATGGAACCTGCTCAATACTTGGGGGTGGATTTACTGTAGATGTGGATAGCATTCGATGTGCTCTCCTTAATGTCTGGGATTCAACTGGCTTCAAAACCTGGAACAGGATGATTTTGCTCTCGGGATTCAGGATTGGGCTCCAACAACCTCTCAGGACTGGTGATGATCATTGTGATGTTGTTTTCCATTGCCCCTTCCTGTGTGAATCTATTGCACCAAAATGTAAATACACAAGAAACAGAAGGAGGAGTAGGCCATTTAGCCCACATGTCTACTCCACCATTCACCAATACTGTCCTGATTTGATTTTTGAGTTAGAGATACAGCGCGGAAACAGGCCCTTCGGCCCACCGAGTCAGCGCCGCCCAGCGATCCCCGCACATTAACACTATCCGACACACACTAGGGACAATTTTTACATTTACCCAGTCAATTAACCTACATACCTGTACGTCTTTGGAGTGTGGGAGGAAACCGAAGATCTCGGAAAAGACCCACGCATGTCCTTTACCTCAGAGCCACTGACCTGCACCGGCCCAGAATCATTATGTAATTCGCGGGTATTGGCTAGAGAGACCCATGTTGGGGAACTGGAGAAGCAAGTGGATGACCTCAGGTTTGTCCAAGAAACTGAGTCGTTCCTCGACAAGTCCTACAGTGAGATTGTTACACCGAAGGTACAGGAAGAGAGAAGGTGGGTGACGGTGAGAAAGGGAAGGAAACTTGGAGTGCAAAGGTCCCCGGGTGTTGAGCCTCTTGAGAACAGGTTCACCCACTTGGAAGCTGTCGGGGAAGAAGACGTTACCGCACTGAGTGGCAGACTGGCCTGCCAAGCAAAAAGTGCTGTTGACCCAAAACCAAAGAGGCCGACGTCAGGCAACGCCGTGGTAGTAGGAGACTCCATTGTGAGAGGTACGGACAGGGGTTTCTGCGGCAACAGGCGGGATTCGAGGATGGTGTGCTGCCTCCCTCCAGGATATCATGGACAGAGTGCAGGAAATCCTCAAGGGCGAAGGTGAACAGCTGTAAGTGGTAGTGCATGTTGGCACAAACGATGTGGGAAAGAAGGGGATGAATATTCTGCAGCGTGACTGTAGAGAGCTCGTAAAAATGCTGAAAAGCAGGACCTCCAGGATGGTTATCTCCGGTTTGCTTCCAGTTCCTCGTGCTGGCGAGAGCAGGAACAGGGAGATGCAGGACCTGAATGTGTGGTTGAGGAACTGGTGCAGGGGGCAGGGAGTTAGATTCTTAGATCACTAGATCTGTTTTGGGGTAAGGAGGAATTGTACAAAAGGGATGGATGGCACCTTAACAGGTGGGGGACCAGCATTCTGGCAGGCAGGTTTGCCACTGCTACACGGGTGGTTTAAAACTAAATAGGGGGGGGGGGCTGTCAAATGGGATAGTCAAGGATGGAGTTAAAGGGAAAGAGAGGAAAGTGATAGTTAATGATCCCAGAATTAACAGGAAAGAAAGGCGTGCAGCGTAGGTTTACTAGGTTAATTCCCGGAATGGCGGGACTATCATATGTTGAAAGACTGGAGCGACTAGGCTTGTATACACTGGAATTTAGAAGGATGAGAGGAGATCTTATCGAAACGTATAAGATTATTAAGGGGTTGGACACGTTAGAGGCAGGAAACATGTTCCCAATGTTGGGGGAGTCCAGAACAAGGGGCCACAGTTTAAGAATAAGGGGTAGGCCATTTAGAACTGAGATGAGGAAAAACTTTTTCAGTCAGAGAGTTGTGATTCTGTGGAATTCTCTGCCTCAGAAAGCAGTGGAGGCCAATTCTCTGAATGCATTCAAGAGAGAGCTGGATAGAGCTCTTAAGGATAGCGGAGTCAGGGGGTATGGGGAGAAGGCAGGAACTGGGTACTGATTGAGAATGATCAGCCATGATCACATTGAATGGTGGTGCTGGCTCAAAGGGCCAAATGGCCTCCTCCTGCACCTATTGTCTATTGTCTAAAGCTCACAAAGGGATAGGAAAGTATGGCCAAGTGTAATAGGGATCGATGTGAAGGGTGAGATGAGATGAGTATATGAATGCGTGAAGTATAGGAAGTAAAGTAGATGAGCTTGAGGCTCAGTTAGAGGTTGGTAGATACGACATTGTGGGGATTACAGAGACGTGGCTGCAGGAGGATCGGGCCTGGGAACTTAATATTCAGGGTTATACATCCTATAGAAAGGACAGGCAGGTGGGCAGAGGCGGTGGGGTAGCTCTGCTGGTGAGGGATGAAATTCAGTCCCTTGCGAGGGAAGACATAGGGACTGACGAGGTAGTCACTGTGGATTGAGTTGAGGAATTGTAAAGGCAAGAAGACACTAATTGGTGTCATCTACAGACCCCCAAATAGTAGCCCGGATGTAGGGTGTAAGATGCAGCAGGAGTTAAAACTGGCATATAAGACAGGTAATGCCACTGTGGTGATGGGGGATTTCAATATGCAGGTAGACTGGGAAAATCAGGTTGGTTCTGGACCCCAAGAAAGAGAGTTTGTAGAGTGCCTCCGAGATGGATTCTTAGAGCAGCTTGTAATGGAGCCTACCAGAGAAAAGGCAATTCTGGATTTAATGTTGTCCAATGAACCAGATTTGATAAGAGAACTCGAGGTAAAGGAACCGCTTGGAGGTAGTGATCATAATATGATTAGTTTTAATCTGCAATTTGAGAAGGAGAAGGTTAAATCGGAAGTGTCAGTGTTGCAGTTGAACAAAGGGGACTATGAAGGCATGATACGTGGAAGTGGTGGCGCCTAACGGCTGCGGCTCGCTAGCAGTCTGTTCGTCTTTTTTCCTTTTTTTTTTGTTGTGTGTCGGTGTTGGGATGGTTTTTGTTTTTTTTGGTTGTGTATGTGTGGGGGGGGTGGTGGTGTGGGTGGGGGAAACCTTTCTCTTTAGGTCTCTTCCTCACGGCGCGGGGTGCGGCTCGGCCGCGGGGCCTTCCATCGCCCAGTGCGGCTCGGCCGCGGGACCTAACATCGCCCGATGCGGCTCGGCCGCTGGACTTAACAGTGCCCGGTGCGGCTCGGCCGCGTGGCCTAACATCGCCCGGCGCGGTTCGGCCGCGGGACTTTTCATCGCTGGTGCGGCTCGGCCGCTGGACTTAACAGTGCCCGGTGCGGCTCGGCCGCGGGACCTGACATCGCCCGGTGCGGCTCGGCCGCTGGACTTAACAGTGCCCGGTGCGGCTCGGCCGCGGGGCCTAACATCGCCCGGTGCAGCTCGGCCACTGGACTTAACAGTGCCCGGTGCGGCTCGGCCGCGGGGCCTTCCATCGCCCGGTGCGGCTCGGCCGCTGGACTTAACATCGCCCGGTGCGGCTCGGCCGCGGGACCTAACATCGCCCGGCCCGGCTCGGCCGCGAGATGTTTCAGCGCCCGGTGCGGCTCGGCCGCAGGGACTTCCATCCCCTTGCGGGGACTGTGCGGGTCGGTCGGGGACGAGCTGTCTGTCCGTGGGCGTGGGGAAGAGAGTGGAAGTTTTGTTGCCTCCATCACAGTGAAGGGGTGTTTGGAGTCACTGTGATGGACGTTTGTGTTGGGGTCATGTGTCTTGTGTTCTTTTTTTTTGTGTGACTGCTATGTAATTTCGTTCGGTACCTTGGTGCCGAATGACAAATAAAACTGTTGACTGTTGACTGTTGATGAGAGAGGAGCTGGCCAAGGTAGACTGGAAAGGGATCCTAGCAGGATTGACGGTGGAACAGCAATGGCAGGAATTTCTGGGCATAATCCGGAAGACACAGGATCATTTCATTCCAAAAAGGAAGAAAGATTTTAAGGGGAGTAGGAGGCAACCGTGGCTGACAAGGGAAGTTAGGGATGGAATAAAACTAAAAGAAAAGATGTATAACACAGCAAAGAGTAGCCGGAAGCCAGAGGATTGGGAAACTTTCATAGGACAACAGAAGGTGGCGCAGCGGTAGAGTTGCTGCCTTACAGCGAATGCAGCGCCGGAGACTCAGGTTCGATCCCGACTACGGGCGCCGTCTGTACGGAGTTTGTACGTTCTCCCCGTGACCTGCGTGGGTTTTCTCCGAGATCTTCGGTTTCCTACCACACTCCAAAGATGTACAGGTTTGTAGGTTAATTGACTGGGCAAATGTAAAAACAAATTGTCCCTAGTGTGTGTAGGATAGTATTAATGTGTGGGGATAGCTGGTCCGCACGGACTTGTTGGGCCGAAGGGCCTGTTTCCGCGCTGTATCTCTAAATCTAAATCTAAACATCTAACAAAACGGGTAATACGGGCTGAAAAGATGAAGTACGAGGGGAAGCTGGCAAAGAATATAAAGAAGGACAGTAAAAGCTTCTTTAGATATGTTTAGAGAAAAAGAGTAGCAAAGTCAAATGTGGGTCCCTTGAAGGCAGACACGGGTGAAATTATTATGGGTAACAAGGAAATGGCAGAAGAGTTCAACAGGTACTTCGGATGTCTTCACTAAGGAAGACACAAACAATCTCCCAGATGTACTGGAGGACAGAGGATCTAGGGGGGTAGAGGAACTGAAAGAAATTTTCATTGGGCGAGAAATAGTATTGGGTAGACTAATGGGACTGAAGGATGATAAATCCCCTGGGCCTGATGGTCTGCATCCCAGGGTCCTCAGGGAGGTGGCTCTAGAAATAGTGGACGCATTGGTGATCATTTTCCAATGTTCAATAGATTCGGGATCAGTTCCTGTAGATTGTAGGATAGCTAATGTTATCCCACTTTTCAAGAAAGGAGCGAGAGAGAAAACGGGGAATTATAGACCAGTTAGCCTGACTTCGGTGGTGGGAAAGATGCTGGAGTCAATTATTAAAGAGGTAATAACAGTGCATTTGGATAGCAGTAAAAGGATAAGTCAACGTCAGCATGGATTTATGAAAGGGAAATCATGCTTGACTAATCTTCTGGAATTGTTTGAGGACGTGACAAGTAAAATGGATGAAGGGGAGCCAGTGGATGTAGTGAAACTAGACTTTCAGAAAGCCTTTGATAAGGTCCTGCACAGGAGATTGGTGACTAAAATTAGAGCACATGGTATTGGGGATAGGGTGTTGACATGGATAGAAAATTGGTTGGCAGACAGGAAGCAAAGAGTAGGAGTAAACGGGTCCTTTTCAGAATGGCAGGCAATGGCGAGTAGAGTGCCACAAGGCTCGGTGTTGGGGCCACAACTGTTTACCATATATATTAATGATTTGGAAGAGGGAATTAGAAGCAACACTAGCAAGTTTGCGGATGACACAAAGCTGGGTGGCAGTGTAAACTGTGAAGAGGATGTTAGAAGGTTGCAGGGTGACCTGGACAGGTTGAGTGAGTGGGCAGATGCGTGGCAGATGCAGTATAATATAGATAAATGTGAGGTCATCCACTTTGGCGGCAGAAACAAGGAGGCAGATCATTATCTCTTTGGAGTTAGGTTAGGTAAGAGGGAGGTGCAGCGAGACCTGGGTGTCCTTGTACACCAGTCACTGAAAGTTGGCGTGCAGGTACAGCAGGCAGTGAATAAAGCTAATGGCATGTTGGCCTTCATAACAAGAGGATTTCAGTATAGGAGTAAAGAGGTTCTTCTGCAGTTGTATAGGGCCCTGTTAAGACCACATCTGGAGTATTGTGTACAGTTTAGGTCTCCTAATTTGAGGAAGGACATCCTTGTAATTGAGGCAGTGCAGCGTAGGTTCATGAGATTGATCCCTGGGATGGCGGGACTGTCATATGAGGAAAGATTGAAAAGACTAGGCTTGTATTCATTGGAGTTTAGAAGGATGAGAGAGGATATTATAGAAACATATAAAATTATAAAAGGACTGGACAAGCTAGATGCAGGAAAAATGTTCCCAATGTTGGGCGAGTCCAGAACCAGGGGGCACAGTCTTAGAATAAAGAGGAGGCCATTTAAAACTGAGGTGAGAAAAAACTTTTCCACCCAGAATTGTGAATTTGCGGAATTCTCTGCCACAGAGGGCAGTGGAAGCCAAATCACTGGACGGATTTAAGAGAGAGTTAGATAGAGCTCTAGGGGCTAGTGGAATCAAGGGATATGGGGAGAAGGCAGGCACGGGTTACTGATTGGGGACAATCAGGCATGATCACAATGAATGGCAATGCTGGCTCGAAGGGCCGAATGGCCTCCTCCTGCACCTATTTTCTATGCTTCTATGAGACCATCCCTGTTGGTTCATGGTGGTGGTGGCAATATCGTAAACTATGCAGCCCTGTTGAAGCTGCTTCCATAGTGTTTGATCAAATTGATTGAAAGATACCGCATGGAAACAGGTCCTGTGGCCCATCAAGTCCTCTCCAACCATCGATCACATGTTCAACTAGGTCTATATTATCCCATTTGCACATCCATTACATCCATTCGGGTCAATTTACAGTCCAATGAACCTACAAACCAGCTCGTCTTTGGGATGTGGGTGGAAACTAGAGCACCCGGAGCAAACCTCTGTGGAGAACGTGCAAACTCCACACAGACAGCACCCAAGGACAAGATCAAACCCGGGTCTCTGGCGTGGTGACGCAGTAGTTCTACCAGCTGCACCACTTTACTGCCCACATGCCTGCAGTGGGGAGAAGTTCTCAGACTTAGACCCAGTGATGAAGCATTGCTTAATTCACTGACGGTTATTCCCAAGTCAGGAGGGGGTGTAATTTAGACGGGGACAGAAGTTGTCATGTTTCCATGTGCTGGAAACTCCTGTGCTTCTTGGTGGTAAATGCCATGGGGTTGGAGCAGCCTGGGTGAGTAACTGATGAATGATACTCAAAGTCACTTGGCACCAATGGTGGAGAAAGTATGTGTTCAGTATAATAATAATAGATTACATTTATATAGCGCTTTTCATATACTCAAAGACGCTTTACAGGGATTTAGAGAACATAGGGAAGTGAATAAATAGATAAATAAGTAAATAAGTAAACAAACAGAGAAAGGAGACAGAGGGTGGGGTGACCTTCAGTGGTTGAAGGCAATACTGAATAGGTGAGACTTCAGTGATGTTTTGAATGTGGTGAGTGTGGAGGAGTCTCTGACGGTTTGAGGTAGTGAGTACCATAGGGTGGGAGCAGCGATGGAGAAAGCCCTGTCCCCCCAGGATCTGAGTTTGGTCCGGATGTGGGGGGATAGGAGATTGGCAGCAGCAGAGCGGAGGGTGCAGGTGGGAGTGTGCCTGTGGAGGAGGTCGGTCAGGTAGGATGGGGCCAGGTTATGGAGGGCTTTGTAGGTCATGAGGAGGATTTTGTACTGGATTCTCTGGGGGATGGGGAGCCAGTGGAATTTGTAAAGGACGGGGGTGATATGGTCACGGATCGGGGTATGGGTGAGCAGACGGGCAGCGGAGTTTTGAATGTATTGAAGTTTACTGATGATTTTTGAGGGTGCGCCATAGAGGAGGCTGTTGCAGTAGTCCAGACGGGAGGTGATGAAGGCGTGGATGAGGGTTTCTGCAGCTGTGGAGGAGAGGCATGGACGGAGACGGGCAATGTTTTTGAGGTGGAAGAAGGCTGTCTTTGTGATGTGTTTGATGTGTTTGTCGAAGGAGAGGGTTTGATCAAAGATGATTCCAAGATTCCGGATGTGAGGTGAGGTGGATACTGGGAGACCATCAATGTTGAGGATGAAGTTTTGGGTGGATTTGGTGAGCGTTTTTGGACCAATGATGATGATTTCAGATTTGTTGCAATTGAGTTTGAGGAAATTTCATTGAAGCCAAGATTTTATTTCAGTGATGCAGTTTGTCAGTGTAGAGTGTGTGGTGGGGGAAATTGACTTGGTGGAGATGAGGAGCTGGATATCATCGGCGAAGCAGTGGAAGTTGAGACCATGACGGCGGATTAATTGACCAAGGGGGAACAGGTAGAGGATGAAGAGGAGGGGGCCAAGGACTGAGCCTTGGGGGACACCTTGGGGGAGGGGAGCGGTGGGGGATTTACAGTTGTTAATGGAGATGAACTGGTGTCTGTCAGAGAGGTAAGATTTGATCCAGGATAGGGCTGTGCCGGTGATGTTAAAGGAGGTTTCAAGTCGGGTGAGGAGAATGGAGTGATTTATGGTGTCAAAGGCGGCGCTGAGGTCAAGTAGGATGAGTAGTATGATAGGCGGGATACTAATCAAGGGGATTGCTTCATTGTGGATGGAGCTGAACTCTTGAGAGATGTTGGCCATGTATTTGTCCACATTCCTGACATCCCATGTAGATGGTGAAAAGGCTTTGTGGTGTCCAGAGCTGATGCAGATGGCAGGAGATGTCCAGCCGGGTGGTGTGACTGGAGACAACCATGACCTGGCATTTGTGGAGTGTCATGTGACACTGAATGTTGTCTCCACCTTGCTGCCTGCAGCCACGGACCACTTCATTTGCTGAGGAGTTGTCACAGGAATGGAACATTGTGCATCCAGCAACAAACATTTCAACCTCTGACCTCCTGATGGAAGCAGCTGAGATGGTTGTGCTGAGGATACTGCCCTGAGCCACTCCTGCAGTGATGACCCTGGGGTGGGGTTATTGACCTCCAATGACCACAGCTACCTCCCCACGAGCGACATTTGACTCCATCCATTGGAGTGTTTTCCCTTTGATGCCCACTGACCTGGTTTACCAGATGCTGCTTAACGCCACACACCATCAAATACTGCTTTGTTGCCAGGGCCACTCGCTAGAGGCCTCTTTGGTCCATACTTGGGTTTGTGAATCCCAAAGTGGGAATCGGCTCATGGGTGATTGATGAAAGCACTGCCTATGTCTCCTCGCATCACTCTGATGATGAATCAGCTCGTGGGTGATTGATGAAAGCACTGCCTATGTCTCCACGCATCACTCTGATGATGAATCGGCTCATGGGTGATTGATGAAAGCACTGCCTATGTCTCCTCGCATCACTTTGATGATGATCACACAACAAGTAGCTGCATTCATTTGTCTGTGAATGGACATCACCTGGGCAATTCACCCCACTGTAGGGTAGATACCAATGCTAGACCTACACTATAACTGGTTCACTATAGGCACAGCTTGTTTCAGAGAGCAGCTCTTTAATACTACAGCAAGGATGTTATCTAATCATCCAACCTTCACTCTGTCCAATGCTTACAGCCGTTTCCTTATCAGCTCAAGTGAACTGAATTGGTTGAAGATCAGCTTCTGAGAGACTGGAGATCTCAGGAGGAACTAAGATACATCAGTCACTGGTTTCTTCTAACTGGGTCTGGCGCAAAGCTTCAGCGTTGCCTTCAGCATTTAATTCATGAGCATCATGAGCACACTCGGTGTGGTAGGGATGTTGATCTCCAGAAAGATCCACTATGAGACTACTTGACCCGGTCTTCTGCATGGTATAACTTTGCAGTTTCATTAGTCTAGCACCTCATTCCTGGGTAGATCAGGTATAGTTGCCCTGCCTGAGCCAACGTTGACTCCTTGGTTGGAGAGAATTAATCAAGTGAGGGTGTATGGGCCATATGGTTACAGATGGTGCTGGTGAATGTCTATGCCATTGAAGTCCCACCGTGCCTCATGTTGCACAACTTGGAGCTGCCAGATGGGCCCCGACTCTCTATTATATAGAAATTACCAATGCTTCACAAAAGTTGGTTTAGTTTAGCTTAGTTTAGTGATACAAAGTGGAAACAGGCCCTACGGCCCACCGAGTTCATGCTGACCCACGATCAGTGGTACGCTAGTTCTATCCTACACACTAGGGACAATTCAGAGAAGCCAATTATCCTACAAAACTACACGTCTTTGGAATGTGGGAGGAAACCAGCGTACCCAGAGAAAACCCACGTGGTCACAGGGAGAACGTACTCAATCTGTACAAACAGCACGCATTGTCAGGATTGAACACAGGTCTCTGGCACTGCAAGGCAACCACTCTATCGCTGCGCCACTGTGCCGGGCAGTTGATCTCCACAAGGACCGTGTAGGTCACTTGTACCAATGCTGTTGTGGACAGGTAAATAAGGTGGGGGACAAGGTTTATCCCTCATGTCGATTTGTTCACGATTTAGAGACACAATCTTGCAGCAACATCCCTCTGGACCTGACCAGTCACAGCCTTCTTAGACAGGAACTTCTGAGGCTGGTGACTTAGATACATTGATACATAGACATAGACAATAGGTGCAGGAGGAGGCCATTCGGCCCTTCGAGCCAGCGCCGCCATTCAATATGATAATGGCTAATCATCCACGATCAGTAACCCATTCCTGCCTTCTCCCCATACCCCTTGATTCACCTTGCCCTAAGAGCTCTATCTAACTCTCTTTTGAATGCATCAAGTCAATCGGCCTCCACTGCCTTCTGAGGCAGAGAATTCCACAAGTTCACAACTCTCTATGTGAAAAGGTTTTTCCTCATCTCAGTTCTAAATGACCTAACCCTTATTCTTAAACTGTGGTCCCGGTTCTGGCCTACCGCCTGAAGAAATTTCTTCTCATTCCTGCCCTGACTGGATGATCTCTTATTTTGAAAATAATACTGATGTACAGTACGGTGGTGCAGCTGGTCAAGTTGCTGCCTCACAGCGCCAGAGACCCGGGTTCGATCCTGACTCCGGCTGCTGTCTGTGTGGAGTTTGTCCGTTCTCCCTGTGAGTGTGTGGGTTTTCTCTGGGTGCACTTGCTTCCCAAAGATATGCAAGTTTGTAGGTTTCTAGGTTGTAGTTTACTGCTGAGGGTGGTGGTGGAGGAGGCAGATACCAAGATGGCATTTAAGAGACTTTTGGCTAGGCACATGGATATGCAGGGATTGGAGGGATATGAATTATGTGCAGACAGATAAATGTCTTGGCATTATGTTCAGCACAGACATTGTGGGCCAAGGGGCCTCTCTTGTGTTGTGCTGTTCTATGTTCTATGTTAATTGATCTTCTTACATCGCCCCCGGTGTGTAGGGAGTGGATGCAAAAGTGGGATAACATAAAACTAATGTGAATGGATAAACCAATGGTTAGTGTGAACTTGGTGTGCTGAAGGACCTGTTTCAATCAATCAATCAATCAGGTTTGGATATTTGAGATTGAAATGGATTTGATTTCTGTCAACAGGGAGGCCAAACATAGAATATAGTTACTGTCGGGGAGACACAGTGGTCAAAATAGGACTGACCAACTCAAGCTCTCAACATCAAACCAAGTAACAGCGTGGGGATTTATGTGCTCAGTAAAGCACATAACTTCAATACATTCAAAACTCCGCTGCCCGTCTACTCACACACACCTCGATCCGTGACCATATCACCCCCGTCCTTTATAAACTCCACTGGCTCCCCATCCCCCAGAGAATCCAGTACAAAATCTTCCTCATAACCTACAAAGCCCTCCATAACCTGGCCCCATCCTACCTGACCGACCTCCTCCACAGGCACACTCCCACCTGCACCCTCCGCTCTGCCGCTGCCAATCTCCTATCCCCCCACATCCGGACTAAACTCAGATCCTGGGGGGACAGGGCTTTCTCCATCGCTGCTCCCACCCTATGGAACTCACTACCCCAAACCGTTAGAGACTCCCCCACACTCACCACATTCAAAACATCGCTGAAGTCTCACCTGTTCAGTACTGCCTTCAACCACTGAAGGTCACCTCACCTACTGTCTCCTTTCTCTGTTCATTTATTTATTTACTTATTTATCTATTTATTAATTTCCCTATGTTCTCAAAATCTCTGTAAAGCGTCTTTGAGTATATGAAAAGCGCTATATAAATAAAATGTATTATTATTATTATTATTATTATTAAAGACAACTTCTGATGGTCTGTTCTAAATCTAACAATGCAGAAAGCTGTATTTGTGGCGTTATTAATGCCTCTATTTTTGTAATATCAAACATCCTCCTTGCTGGATTTTTTTTTGTTATTTATATTAAAGTCTTTTTTTTACATGTAGAACATCAATTTCCCTCAACACTCTCCTTCGCCTGGCAGAGCTGGTCCTTACTCTTAATAACTTCTCCTTCAACTCCTCCCACTTCCTCCAAATCCAAGGCGTAGCCTGGGCTCCAGCTATGCCTGCCTCTGTTGGGTACGTTGAACCATCTTGTTCCAGGCGTACACTGGCCCTATCCCCTAGGCTACATTGATGACTACATCGATGCTACCTCCTGCACAAATACTACACTCTCCCATTCCTGCACCCATGACTTCAGTAACTTTACTACTAATTTCCATTCTGCACTCAAATTTAGTTGGACCATCTCTGACATTTCCCTACCGTGTCTTGATCTCACCGATTCCATCACAGGAGATAGACTATTGACTAACATTTATTATAAGCCCACTGACTCCCACAGCTATCTAGACTACACTTCTTCTCACCCTGTTTCATAGAAAATATGTGCAGGAGGAGGCCATTCGACCCTACGAGCCAGCACTGCCATTCATTGTGATCATGGCTGATCGTCCACAATCAATAACCCGTGCCTGCCTTCTCCCCATATCCCTTGATTTCACTAGCCCCTAGAGCTCTATCTAACTCTCTTAAATCCATCCAGTGATTTGGCTTCCATTGCCCTCTGTGGCAGAGAAATCCACAAATTCACAACTCTCTGGGTGAAAAAGTTTCTTCTCACCTTAATTTTAAATGGCCTCCCCTTTATTTTAAGACTGTGGCCCCTGGTTCTGGACTCGCCCAACAATGGGAACATTTTTCCTGCATCTAGCTTGTCTAGTCATTTTATAATTTTATATGTTTCTATAAGATCCCCTTCTAAAGTCCAGTGAATACAAGCCTAGAGCTTCCTGTAGAGATTCTATCCCCTACTCCCAATTCCTCCATCTACGCCGCATCTGTGCCCAAGATGAGGTGTTCCATACCAAGAGATCTGAGATGTCCTCATTCTTTAGGGAATGGGGCTTCCTCTCTTCAATCATTGATGAGGCCCTCACTAGGGTCTCCTCCATATCCCGCAGCTCCGCTCTTGCTCCCCCCCTCCCAGTCACACCAGGGACAGAGCCCCACTAGTCCTCACTTTTCACCCCATCACCCATCACATATACAGCACATAATCCTCCAGCATTTTCACCACCTCCAACGTGATCCCACCACTAGCCACATCTTCCCATCTCCACCACTTTCTGCTCTCCCCAGACACCATTCCCTCCGCAACTCCCTGGTTAAATCGTCCCTTCCCACCCAAACCATCCCCTCCCCAGGTAACTTGCCCTGCAGGAGAAGCAACACCTGTCCCTATATCTCCCCCCTCGAGTCCGTCCAAGGACCCTAACAGTCTTTTCAGGTGAGGCAGAGGTTCACTTGTACCTCCTCCAACCTCATCTACTGCATCCGCTGTTCCAGGTGTGGACTCCTATATATCGACGAGACCAAGAACAGAATCGGTGATCGTTTCGCTGAACATCTCCGCTCAGTCCGCCTAAACCTACCTGATCTCCTGGTTCTTAAACACTTTAACTCCCGCTCCCATTCCATCACTAACCTTTCTGTCCTGGGCCTCCTCCATTGTCAGAATGAGGTCCAGTGCAAATGAGACGAACAAAAACTCATATTTCGCTTGGGCGGATTACACCCCAGTGATATGGATTTTAACTTCTCTAACTTCAAGTAACCTTTGCCTTCCCTCCCTCTCCATATCTCCCCCTTTCCCAGTTCTCCGACTAGTCTGATTGCCCTTGTGTACATTTGATCTCTGTTTGCTTTGTTGTTACCTTCTCCTAGCTAACAATGATCTATTCTACATTGTCCTTGATCTCCACCACCTTTGTCTCCTTTTCACATTTTACATTTCCTTATCTTTGTATCTCCCTCTCCCCTGATTCAGTCTGAAGACGGCTCTCAACCCAAAATGTCACCTATTCCTTCTATCCACAGATGCTGCCTGTCCCGCTGAGTTACTCCAGCATTTTGTGTCTATCTTTGGTTTAAACCAGCTTCTGCAGTTCCTTCCGACAACATCCAGATTGTCTCCAATCTGATCTATTCCCACATTAACCATTTCATAGAGTCATATAGTATGGACACAAGCCCTTTGGTCCATCTTCCCATACTGAACAAGAAGCCTGATCTAAGATAGTCCCATTTGCCCACACTTGGTCCATATCCCTCTCAACTTGTTCTATCCAGGTACCTGTCCAAGTCTCCGTTAAATGTTGTTAATCTACTTGCTTCAAGTACCTTCTCTGGCACTTCATTCCATAGACTCACCACTCCTCTTTGTGAAAAGGGTGCTCCGCAGGTTCCTGTAGAATCATCCCCTTCTCACCTTAAACCTATGTCCCCTGGGTAAAAGGACCTGGGTAAAAGGGTTTGTTTCCGAAATCTCCTAAACCTGCCCTTCTCCATCACAAAAGATGCTCCATAATATCAGGATATTATTGATGTGTAATGAAGCATTTATATTGTGCACTCTCTTTCCCATTGTCTGGAATTTCTCCCCATGCATTTGGAGAAAACAAAGAGCCTGTCGAAGAAAGGAAACTACATCAAAAGTAGTATTTTAGCTTATCATGGGATGGCAAAAAGCCATGAATAGGGTTGACGCCAAGCTTGGACTTACCAAAATTCTCTTTCCCTGCCACGGTGTCCCAGCCAATGTCCAGGCTATTTTTGGCAGTGGATAACTTTGATCTGTTATCCTTTGGGATTGTGCTGTTCCTAATTGCTTGCATGAAGATTTCTTTGCAAATGGAGAGACAGGAAAGTCAGCAGCAGCATTAAAAACAGGGAATAAAATGACACACAGCATCAACAATTTGTCATTCATTTGTATACTCTTTGGCCGTGAGTCTATGTGCCCTGTGAGTAAAGTGTGAGTCTTTGGCTGCAAGTCTATGTGCCCTGTGAGTAAAGTGTGAGTCTTTGGCTGTGAGTCTATGTGCCCTGTGAGTAAAGTGTGAGTCTTTGGCTGCAAGTCTATGTGCCCTGTGAGTAAAGTGTGAGTCTTTGGCTGTGAGTCTATGTGCCCTGTGAGTAAAGTGTGAGTCTTTGGCTGTGAGTCTATGTACCCTTTGAGTAAAGTTTGAGTCTATGGCTGCTAGTCTTCGGGGAGGAGGCGGAGGGAGGACGCCACACCAAACGCTGGAGAGGGTGACACGCAAGAAGGAAATGTCACGCACACTGATTCCGTGTGATGCTTGCAGGATGTGGGAGGTCAGGGACACTGCTGGTGCCTCTGGCTGCTACAAGTGTGAGAAGTGTATCCAGGTACAGCTCCTGAAGGACCGTGTTGGGGAACTGGAGAAGCAAGTGGATGAGCTCAGGTTTGTCCGAGAAACTGAGTAATTCCTGGACAAGTCGTACAGTGAGATTGTTACACCGAAGGTACTGGAAGAGAAAAGGTGGGTGACAGTGAGAAAGGGAAGGAAACTTGGAGTATAAAGGTCCCCGGGCGATGTGGCCCTTGAGAACAGGTTCACCCACTTGGAAGCTGTCGGGGAAGAAGATGTTGCCACACTGAGTGGCAGACTGGCCTGCGAAGCAAAAAGTGCTATTGAACCAAAACCAGAGGCCGACATCAGGCAACGCTGTGGTAGTAGGAGACTCCATTGTGAGAGGCACGGACAGGGGTTTCTGCGGCAACAGGCGGGATTCGAGGATGGTGTGCTGCCTCCCTGGTGCCAGGATCCAGGATGTCACGGAGAGAGTGCAGAAAATCCTCAAGGGCGAAGGTACACAGCTGGAAGTGGTAGTGCATGTTGGTACAAACGATGTTGGAAAGAAGGGGATGAATATTCTGCAGCGTGACTTTAGAGAGCTCGGAAAAATGCTGAAAAGCAGGACCTCCAGGATGGTTATCTCCAGTTTGCTTCCAGTTCCTCATGCTGGTGAGAGCAGGAACAGGGAGATGCAGGTCCTGAATGTGTGGTTGAGGAACTGGTGCAGGGGGGGGTGGAGGACCAGCATTCTGGCGGGCAGGTTTGCCACTGTTACACGGGTGGTTTAAACTAAATAGGGGGGGGGGGTGTCAAATGGGATAGTCAAGGATGGAGTTAATGGGAAAGAGAGTAAAGGGATAGTTAATGATCTCAGAATTAACGGGAAAGAAAGCTCACAAAGGGATAGGAGAGTATGGCCAAGTGTAATGGGGATCGATGTGAAGAATGAGATGAGTAAGGAACTAAAAGTATTGTATATGAATGTGTGAAGTATAAGAAGTAAAGTAGATGAGCTTGAGGCTCAGTTAGAGGTTGGTAGATATGACATTGTGGGGATTACAGAGACGTGGCTGCAGGAGGATCGGCCCTGGGAACTTAATATTCAGGGTTATACATCCTATAGAAAGGACAGGCAGGTGGGCAGAGGCGGTGGGGTAGCTCTGCTGGTGAGGGATGAAATTCAGTCCCTTGCAAGGGAGGACTGATGAGGTAGAGTCACTGTGAGTTGAGTTGAGGAATTGTAAAGGCAAGAAGACACTAATTGGTGTTATCTACAGACCCCCGAATAGTAGCCCGGATGTAGGGTGTAAGATGCAGCAGGAGTTAAAACTGGCATATAAGACAGGTAATGCCACTGTGGTGATGGGGGATTTCAATATGCAGGTAGACTGGGAAAATCAGGTTGGTTCTGGACCCCAAGAAAGAGAGTTTGTAGAGTGCCTACGAGATGGATTCTTAGAGCAGCTTGTAATGGAGCCTACCAGAGAAAAGGCAATTCTGGATTTAGTGTTGTCCAATAAACCAGATTTGATTAAAAAAAAGAACTCGCTTGGAGGTAGTGATCATAATATGATTAGTTTTAATCTGCAATTTGAGAAGGAGAAGGTTAAATCGGAAGTGTCAGTGTTGCAGTTGAATAAAGTCGACTATGAAGGGATGAGAGAGGAGCTGGCCAAGGTAGACTGGAAAGGGATCCTAGTAGGATTGACGGTGGAACAGCAATGGCAGGAATTTCTGGGCATTATATGGAAGACGCAGGATCATTTCATTCCAAAATGGAAGAAAGATTCTAAGGGGAGTAGGAGGCAACCATGGCAAAAATATAACGAAGGACAATAAAGGCTTCTTTATATATGTTAAGAGTAAAAGAGTAGCAAAGTCAAATGTGGGTCCGTTGGATGCAGACACAGGTGAAATTATTATGGGTAACAAGGAAATGGCAGAAGAGTTGAACAGGTACTTCGGATCTGTCTTCACTAAGGAAGACACAAACAATCTCCCAGATGTACTGGAGGACAGAGGATCTAGGGGGGTAGAGGAACAATAGACAATAGGTGCAGGAGCCCTTCGAGCCAGCACCGCCATTCAATGCGATCATGGCTGATCACTCTCAATCAGTACCCCGTTCCTGCCTTCTCCCCATACCCCCTCACTCCGCTATCCTTAAGAGCTCTATCCAGCTCTCTCTTGAAAGCATCCAACGAACTGGCCTCCACTGCCTTCTGAGGTAGAGAATTCCACACCTTCACCACTCTCTGACTGAAAAAGTTCTTCCTCATCTCCGTTCTAAATGGCCTACCCCTTATTCTTAAACTGTGGCCCCTTGTTCTGGACTCCCCCAACATTGGGAACATGTTTCCTGCCTCTAATGTGTCCAATCCCCTAATTATCTTATATGTTTCAATAAGATCCCCACTCATCCTTCTAAATTCCAGTGTATACAAGCCTAATTGCTCCAGCCTTTCAACATATGACAGTCCCGCCATTCCGGGAATTAACCTAGTGAACCTACGCTGCACGCCCTCAATAGCAAGAATATCCTTCCTCAAATTTGGAGACCAAAACTGCACACAGTACTCCAGGTGCGGTCTCACTAGGGCCCTGTACACCTGCAGAAGGACCTCTTTGCTCCTATACTCAACTCCTCTTGTTATGAAGGCCAACATTCCATTGGCTTTCTTCACTGCCTGCTGTACCTGCATGCTTCCTTTCATTGACTGATGCACTAGGACACCCAGATCTCGTTGAACATCCCCTCTTCCTAACTTGACACCATTCAGATAATAATCTGCCTTTCTATTCTTACTTCCAAAGTGAATAACCTCACACTTATCTACATTAAACTGCATCTGCCAGGTATCCGCCCACTCACACAACCTGTCCAAGTCACCCTGCAGCCTTATTGCATCTTCCTCACAATTCACACTACCCCCCAGCTTAGTATCATCTGCAAATTTGCTAATGGTACTTTTAATCCCTTCATCTAAGTCATTAATGTATATCGTAAATAGCTGGGGTCCCAGCACCGAACCTTGCGGTACCCCACTGGTCACTGCCTGCCATTCCGAAAGGGACCCATTTATCCCCACTCTTTGCTTTCTGTCTGTCAACCAATTTTCTATCCATGTCTCTATCCAAGAAATTTTCATTAGGCGAGAAATAGTATTGGGTAGACTAATGGGACTGAAGGATGATAAATCCCCTGGGCCTGATGGTCTGCATCCCAGGGTCCTCAGGAAGATGGCTCTAGAAATAGTGGACGTATTGGTGATCATTTTCCAATGTTCAATAGATTCAGGAGCAGTTCCTGTGGATTGGAGGATAGCTAATGTTATCCCACTTTTCAAGAAAGGAACGAGAGAGAAAATGGGGAATTACAGGCAAGTTAGCCTGTAACTTGAGTAAAGAGGTTCTTCTGCAGTTGTATATGGCCCTGTATTGGAGTATTGTGTACAGCTTTGGTCTCCTAATTTGAGGAAGGACATCCTTGTAATTGAGGCAGTGCAGCGTAGGTTCACGAGATTGATCCCTGGATTGGCGGGACTGTCATATGAGGAAAGATTGAAAAGACTAGGCTTGTATGCACTGGAGTTTAGAAGGATGAGAGGGGATCTTATAGAAACATAAAATTATAAAAGGACTGGACAAGCTAGATGCAGGAAAAATGTTCCCAATGTTGGGCGAGTCCAGAACCAGGGGCCACAGTCTTAGAATAAAGGGGAAGCCATTTAAAACTGTGAGAAGAAACCTTTTCACCCAGAGAGTTGTGAATTTGTGGATTTCTCTGCCACAGAGGGCAGTGGAGGCCAAGACACTGGATGGATTTAAAAGAGAGTTAGATAGAGCTCTAGGGGCTAGTGGAATCAAGGGATATGGGGAGAAGGCAGGTACGGGTTATTGATTGTGGACGATCAGCCATGATCACAATGAATGGCGGTGCTGGCTCGAAGGGCCGAATGGCCTACTCCTGCGCCTATTTTCTATGTTTCTATGTTTCTATGACCACCTTAACTCCCTGCGACTTGACCTTCAAGGAATCATGCACCTGTGCTCCTAGATCCTAGATGGCTTCCCCTATATTCTAAGACTGTGGCCTCTGGTTCTGGACTTGCCCAACATTGGGAACATGTTTCCTGCATCTAGCTTGTCCAGTCCTTTTATAATTTTATGTTTCTATAAGATCCCCTCTCATCCTTCTAAACTCCAGTACATACAGGTCCACGGATGATACGGTCTCCCAGGTTCTACACACCGCTCTCTCTCATCTGGACAACCAGGGGGGCTATGTGAGGATGCTGTTCATTGACTTTAGTTCAGCATTCAACACAATAGTCCCCAGCAGACTGGTTGAAAAGCTGCTGGAACTGGGGCTTAGCACCCCTCTGTGTGCCTGGGTCCTGGACTTTCTCACCGCCAGGCCCCAAGTGGTCAGGATGGGGGAACACACATCTAGCTCCCTCACCCTGAACATAGGATCCCCCCAGGGTTGCGTCCTTAGCCCCCTACTGTACTCCCTGTACACACATGACTGTGTGGCCTGGTTCAGCTCAAACTCCATCATCAAGTTTGCTGATGACACTGTGGTGGTGGGCTGGATCTCCAACAACGATGAGAAGGCCTACCGGGAGGAGGTGGCTGATCTGGCACTCTGGTGTCAGGACAATAGCCTCCTCTTGAATGTCACTAAAACGAAGGAGCTGATTGTGGACTTCAGAAGGGCTCAACATCCAAGGACGTACACGCCACTGGAGATAGATGGGTCTACTGTGGATAGGGTGAGCAGTTTTAAATACTTGGGAGTCCGCATCATAGAGGATCTGACGTGGGCAACGCACATTGCCGCACTGGTGGGTAAGGCAAAGCAACGCCTTTACCACCTTAGACAACTGAGGAAATTCAGAGTGTCTCTGAGGATCCTTCATTGCTTCTGGGGCTGTAGAGAGCATCCTGTCCGGCAACATTACAGTCTGGTTTGGGAACAGCTCTGCCCAGGACAGGATGGCCCTGCAGAGAGTAGTGCGTTCGGCAGAACGCATCATGGGAACTACACTCGCCCCCCTGCAGGACCTATACATCAGGAGGTGCAGATCCAGAGCAAGCAAGATCATGAGGGACCCCTGCCACCCCAGTAACGGACTGTTCCAGCTGCTACGATCAGGCAAACGCCTCCGCTGTCACGCTGTGAAAACGGAGAGGATGAGATGGAGTTTCTTCCCACAGGCCATCAGGACTGTCAAATTTTATAACCCCAGAGACTAAATTTTTGTCTACACTATAGTAACTTATTAACTTTATTTATATGCTGTAACTGTAATTCTTTTTTGTGCACAATCCGCAGGCATTGCCACTTTCATTTCACTGCACATCGTGTATGTGTATGTGACAAATAAATTTGACTTGACTTGACTTGAGATCCCTCTGCTCTACAACACTACCCAGAGGCCTACCATTTACTGTGTGGGCCCTGCCCTTGTGAGACGTCCCAAAATGCAACACCTCACATTTCTCTGTATTAAATTCCATCACCTGTTCCTCTGCCCACCTGGCCAATCGATCCAGATCCTGCTCCAATCTTTCATAACCATCTTCACGATCTGCAAATCCACTCACTTCTGTATCATCAGCAAACATGCTCATCTTGTCCTGTATGTTCTCATCCAAATCATTGATGTAGATGACAAACAGTAATGGGCCCAGCACCGAACCCTGAAGCACACCACTAGTCACAGGCCTCCAGTCCAAGAAGCAACCTTCCACTATCACCCACTGCTCCCTTCCATGGAGCCAATTTGCTATCCATTCAGCTATCTCTCCTTGGATCCCATGCGATCGAACCTTCCAGAGCAGCCTACCATGCGGAACCTTGTCGAATGCCTTACTGAAGTCCATGTACACATCTATTTCCTCTGCCTTTTCTTTGTCGCACCTGACCATCAAGGTTGAGCATTTATTCACAAAATGCTGGAGTAACTCAGCAGGTCGGGCAGCATCTCAGGAGAGAAGGAATGGGTGACGTTTCGGGTCGAGACCCTTCTTCAGACTGATGTCAGGGGGGCGGGACAAAGGAAGGATATAGGTGGAGACAGGAAGATAGATGGAGATCTGAGAAGGGGGAGAGGAAGAGAAGGACAGAGGAACTATCTAAAGTGGGAGAAATCAATGTTCATACCACTGGGCTGCAAGCTGCCCGGGCGAAATATGAGGTGCTGTTCCTCCAATTTCCGGTGGGCCTCACTATGGCAGTGGAGGAGGCCCATGACAGAAAGGTCAGACTGGGAATGGGAGGGGGAGTTGAAGTGCTCGGCCACCGGGAGACCAGTTTGGCCAACGCGGACTGAGCGCAGGTGTTGAGCGAAGCGATCGCCGAGCTTGCGCTTGGTTTCGCCAATGTAAATAAGTTGACATCTGGAGCAGCGGATGCAATAGATGAGGTTGGAGGAGGTGCAGGTGAACCTCTGTCTCACCTGGAAAGACTTTTTGGGTCCTTGGATGGAGTTGAGGGGGGAGGTAAATGGACAGGTGTTGCATCTCGTGCGGTTACAGGGGAAAGTGCCCGGGGATGGGGTGGTTTGGGTAGGAAGGGACGAGTGGACCAGGGAGTTATGAAGGGAATGGTCTCTGCGGAACGCAGAGAGGGGAGGGGATGGGAAGATATGGCCAGTGGTGGGGTCCCGTTGTAGGTGACGGAAATGTTGGCGGATGATATGTTGGATCCGCTGGCTGGTGGGGTGGAAGGTGAGAACGAGGGGGATTCTGCCCTTGTTGCGAGTGGGGGGAGGGGGAGCAAGATCAGAGCTGCGGGATGTAGAAGAGACCCTAGTGAGAGACTCATCTATAATGGAAGAGGGGAAGCCCCGTTTCCTGAAGAATGAGGACATCTCTGACGCCCTAGTGTGAAACACCTCATCCCGGGCGCAGATGCGGCGTAGGTTGAGCAGGTGAGGAAGGAGCTGAGTAGACTTCTCTGACAAAGCCACGGGTCCTGATGGTGTCAACCCTAGGGTTCTCAAGGCGTGTGCCAGCCAGTTGTGTGGAGTATTCCATATCTTCAACCTGAGCCTGAGCCTGGAGAGGGTTCCTGTGATGTGGAGACATCCTGCCTGGTTCCTGTACAAAGAGAACATGCCCAGCTCCTCCAATGACTACAGACCAGTGGCACTGACCTCACACATCATGAAGTCCCTGGAGAGGCTGGTGCTCCCTCACCTGTGACCCCTGGTTAAACCCTACCTGGACCCCCTGCAGTTCACTTACCAAACACAGGTGGGGGTTGAGGACGCCATCATCCACCTGCTCCATCGTTCCAATGCTCAGCTGGATAGGCCGGGCAGCATTGTGAGAGTCATGTTTTTTGACTTCGCCAGTGCTTTTAACACCATCCAGCCTGCACAGCTAGGGAGCAAACTGACGAAGATGTGGGTGGATGCCCCATTGGTGTCCTGGATCACCAACTACCTGACTGGATGACCACAGTATGTCAGGCTACAGAACTGTGTCTCATCAGGAAGGCTGGCTCTGCTCTGGGGGTGGAGTTGGATTCATGGGAGGTGGTCTTGGAGGGGAGGATGCTCCTCAAACTGTGGAGCATCCTGGACAATACAGCTCACCCCCTCCATGACACACTGGCCATCCTGAGGAGCACCTTCAGCAACAGACTGGTTGTACCAAGATGCAGCACCGAACGCCACAGGAGATCCTTCTTCCCTGTGGCTGTCAATCAATCTGTACAACTCCTCCCCCTTCTGTCGTGGGGTCGACTGAGACTGACTAAACCCCCCCCCTCTCCCCAATCTTTGCACATCCCCAAACATTTCCACTCGTCACTTTAATTTCATGTTTCATGTATTTTGTGTTTTATGACTGTTGGCAGATCAATTTCCCTCCTGGGATAAATAAAGTTCTATTGTATCGTATCAGACCACCGCTTTTTGTAACTTCCTATGTTCCTGGGTGTTTGAGTTACAGGACCAGGCAGTGATGCCATCAGTCAACATTGACACGTTACCCATGAGAAAGAACATTGGTTCCAGATGTCCACCAGTTTCCTCTCTCACTGCCAGACATAAACAGTTTCAATGGCTGGTGGTAACAACTGTGTATCTGAAACCAATGGCTAAAACAGAACTTTATTCAATACTGCTAGAAAAAAAACAAGATTATTACATTACCCAAGGTATTGGAAGCGAAGTTTGCCTTTTGTTGGTGATGTAAATTCCGGGCAGATGCTAATGTGTAATTTTCCATGATTTCCAAGAAATTGGAAACCAACTTGGAGAATTCTGTTGAACCTGTCATGCAAAGCTTTGACAAACTCATGGTGAAAACCTCAGCAAATGAATGAATATCCTGTTGGGATAGAAATAGTGCCTTTATCACCACGATCAACCTTCAAGCATCTGTGAACATGCACTTTATCCATTCCTCTGCACCGCTCCATATCCTTCAATTTATTGCATATTCTCTTACTCATTTGTAATCATCTCCCTCCTTCCATCCAATGTACAAGCATAGAAACGCTGGTCAGAGTGGACTTGGCAGGCTGGACCAGTTTCCACACTGTATCTCTAAAGTCTAAAATAACAGGCACTTTGGCCCAATTTGTTCATGCTGACCAAGATGCCCATCTAAGCTCGTCCCATTCATGTAGATTTGACCCTTTCCAGTCTGTGTACCAATGCAAATGTCTTTTAAATGTTGTTAATCCGCCTCTCTCAATTATTTCCTCTCACAGCTTATTCTATATATGTATCACCCCCTATATATGAAGATGTTGCCCCTCAGGTTCCTATTACATCATCATTGGTCCAAAAACGCTCACCAAATCCACCCAAAACTTCATCCTCAATATTGATGGTCTCCCAGTATCCACCTCACCTCACATCCGGAATCTTGGAATCATCTTTGATCAAACCCTCTCCTTCGACAAACACATCAAACACATCACAAAGACAGCCTTCTTCCACCTCAAAAACATTGCCCGTCTCCGTCCATGCCTCTCCTCCACAGCTGCAGAAACCCTCATCCACGCCTTCATCACCTCCCGTCTGGACTACTGCAACAGCCTCCTCTATGGCGCACCCTCAAAAATCATCAGTAAACTTCAATACATTCAAAACTCCGCTGCCCGTCTACTCACCCACACCCCGATCCGTGACCATATCACCCCCGTCCTTTACAAACTCCACTGGCTCCCCATCCCCCAGAGAATCCAGTACAAAATCCTCCTCATGACCTACAAAACCCTCCATAACCTGGCCACATCCTACCTGACCGACCTCCTCCACAGGCACACTCCCACCTGCACCCTCCGCTCTGCTGCTGCCAATCTCCTATCCCCCACATCCGGACCAAACTCAGATCCTGGGGGGACAGGGCTTTCTCCATCGCTGCTCCCACCCTATGGAACTCACTACCCCAAACCGTCAGAGACTCCTCCTCACTCACCACATTCAAAACATCACTGAAGTCTCACCTGTTCAGTACTGCCTTCAACCACTGAAGGTCACCTCACCTTCTGTCTCCTTTCTCTGTTCGTTTACTTATTTATCTATTTATTCACTTCCCTATGTTCTCTAAATCCCTGTAAAGCGTCTTTGAGTATATGAAAAGCGCTATATAAATGTAATGCATTATTATTATTATTATTATTAATTCCTCAGCCCTGGGGAGAAAGAACTGTGTGCATTCACCCTATCTATATCCCTCATGATTTTATACACCTCTGTAAGAATACCTCTCAGTCTCCCACACTCCCTGCCTGCCCAATCTCCCCCTACAGCACACGCCCTCAATTTCTAGCAACATCTGCAGAGACCACTCCCTCCACAATCCTTGGTTTCCTCATCCCGTCCCACCTAAACCGCACCATCCTCAGGTACATTCCCCTGCAACCGCAAGAGATGTAACACTTGGCCTATACCTCTTCGCTCACCACCATTCAAGGATACCAGCTGTGCTTTCAGGTGAGTTGCATCCCCTCTAAACTAATCTACTGCATTCAGCATTACATTACAGGTGTCCAGCGAGACCAGGTGTAGACAAAGTGATTATTTCGCTGAACACCTTCACTCGGTCTGCCAAGACCGACTGGATCTCCCAGCTGTTAACCATTTTAACACCACTTCCCATTCTCATACCAGCCTTTCTGTCCTGGGCCTCCTGCATTGTCAGAATAAGGCCACACTCAAACTGGAGGAACAACACTTCAAATACTGCTTGGGTAGTTTGCAAGTCAGAGAGTGGTGAAGGTGTGGAATTCTCTGCCTCAGAAGGCAGTGGAGGCCAGTTCGTTGGATGCTTTCAAGAGAGAGCTAGATAGAGCTCTTAAGGATAGCGGAGTGAGGGGGTATGGGGAGAAGGCAGGAACGGGGTACTGATTGAGAGTGATCAGCTATGATCGCATTGAATGGCGATGCTGGCTCGAAGGGCTGAATGGCCTACTCCTGCACCTATTGTCTATTGTCTATTGCCAACAGTAAAAACATTGAATTCTCCAATTCATAGTAACAATAGACAATAGACAATAGGTGCAGGAGGAGGCCATTTAGCCCTTCGAGCCAGCACCACCATTCAATGCGATCATGGCTGATCACTCTCAATCAGTACCCCGTTCCTGCCTTCTCCCCATACCCCCTCACTCCGCTATCCTTAAGAGCTCTATCCAGCTCTCTCTTGAAAGCATCCAACGAACTGGCCTCCACTGCCTTCTGAGGCAGAGAATTCCACACCTTCACCACTCTCTGACTGAAAAAGTTCTTCCTCATCTCCGTTCTAAATGGCCTACCCCTTATTCTTAAACTGTGGCCCCTTGTTCTGGACTCCCCCAACATTGGGAACATGTTTCCTGCCTCTAATGTGTCCAATCCCCTAATTATCTTATATGTATACAAGCCTAATTGCTCCAGCCTTTCAACATACGACAGTCCCGCCATTCCGGGAATTAACCTAGTGAACCTACGCTGCACGCCCTCAATAGCAAGAATATCCTTCCTCAAATTTGGAGACCAAAACTGCACACAGTTCTCCAGGTGCGGTCTCACCAGGGCCTGGTACAGCTGTAGAAGGACCTCTTTGCTCCTATACTCAACTCCTCTTGTTATGAAGGCCAACATTCCATTGGCTTTCTTCACTGCCTGCTGTACCTGCATGCTTCCTTTCAGTGACTGATGCACTAGGACACCCAGATCTCGTTGAACATCCCCTCTTCCTAACTTGACACCATTCAGATAATAATATGCCTTTCTATTCTTACTTCCAAAGTGAATAACCTCACACTTATCTACATTAAACTGCATCTGCCATGTATCCGCCCACTCACACAACCTGTCCAAGTCACCCTGCAACCTTATTGCATCTTCCACACAATTCACACTACTCCCCAGCTTAGTATCATCTGCAAATTTGCTAATGGTACTTTTAATCCCTTCATCTAAGTCATTAATGTATATCGTAAATAGCTGGGGTCCCAGCACCGAACCTTGCGGTACCCCACTGGTCACTGCCTGCCATTCCGAAAGGGACCCATTTATCCCCACTCTTTGCTTTCGGTCTGTCAACCAATTTTCTATCCATGTCAGTACCCTACCCCCAATACCATGTGCTCTAATTTTGCCCACTAATCTCCTATGTGGGACCTTGTCGAAGGCTTTCTGAAAGTCGAGGTACACCACATCCACTGACTCTCCCCTGTCAATTTTCCTAGTTACATCCTCAAAAAATTCCAGTAGATTTGTCAAGCATGATTTCCCCTTCGTAAATCCATGCTGACTCGGAATAATCCTGTTACTGCTATCCAAATGCTCAGCAATTTCGTCTTTTATAATTGACTCCAGCATCTTCCCCACCACTGATGTCAGACTAACTGGTCTATAATTACCCGTTTTCTCTCTCCCTCCTTTCTTAAAAAATGGGATAACATTTGCTATCCTCCAATCCACAGGAACTGATCCTGAATCTATAGAACATTGAAAAATGATCTCCAATGCTTCCACTATTTCTAGAGCCCTGGGATGCAGACCATCAGGCCCTGGGGATTTATCAGCCTTCAGTCCCATCAGTCTACCCAAAACCATTTCCTGCCTAATGTGGATTTCCTTCAGTTCCTCCATCACCCTAGGTTCTCCGGCCCTTAGAACATTTGGGAGATTGTGCCTATCTTCCTCAGTGAAGACAGATCCAAAGTAACGGTTTAACTCATCTGCCATTTCTTTGTTCCCCATAATAAATTCCCCTGCTTCTGTCTTCAAGGGACCCACATTTGCCTTGACTATTTTTTTCCTCTTCACGTACCTAAAAAAACTTTTGCTATCCTCCTTTATATTATTGGCTAGTTTACCCTCGTACCTCATCTTTTCTCCCCGTATTGCCCTTTTAGTTAACTTTTGTTGCTCTTTAAAAGAGTCCCAATCCTCTGTCTTCCCACTCTTCTTTGCTATGTTATACTTCCTCTCCTTAATTATTATGCTGTCCTTGACTTCCCTTGTCAGCCACAGGTGTCTCTTACTCCCCTTAGAGTCTTTCCGCCTCTTTGGGATAAATTGTTCCTGCAACCTCTGCATTATTCCCAGGAATACCTGCCATTGCTGTTCTACCATCTTACCTGCTAGGGCCTCCTTCCAGTCAATTTTGGCCAGCTCCTGCCTCATGCCTCTGTAATCCCCTTTGCTAAACTGTAATACTGACACTTCTGATTTTCCCTTCTGCCTTTCCATTTGCAGAGTAAAACTTATCATGTTGTGATCACTCCCTCCTAATGGCTCTTTTACCTCTAGTCCCCTTATCAGATCAGGATCATTACACAACACTAAATCCAGAATTGCCTTCTCCCTGGTAGGCTCCAGTACAAGCTGTTCTAAGAATCCATCTCGAAGGCAAGATAAGTTTTACTCTGCAAACTCTCTTTCCTGGGGTCCATTTCCAACCTGATTTTCCCAGTCTACCTGCATGTTGAAATCTCCCATAACCACCGTAGCATTACATTTGTGACACGCCAATTTTATCTCCTGATTCAACTTGCACCCTATGTCGAGGGTAAAAACCCAAATGATTTTTTCTTCCTCCCACCTTTCCTGACCCCAGTACGCACCTGCGGAAAAACATGAGCTTACCACAACAGATGAACTCTTTGGGCAAAGATTTGTCAAATCTGTGAAGAGAACAGAAAATAGTTGAAAAAAGACCCAAAATGCTGGAATAACTCAGCAGGTCAGGCACTACCCTGGAGAATTTAGACAGGAGACATTTCGGGTTGGGACCCATCTTCGGATCGATTTTATGGGGGGGGGGCAAAAAAACTGGAAGGAAGATGGACAGGACAAAGCATGGTTGGCGATGGGTGAACACACGCTAAGGGCTTTTTGATGGGCAAATGGTTGGACAAAAGAGGGGGCAGGGAAGGAATAGGTACAAGGCCAGGTGGGGCCCAGTGGAATCCCCTCCCCTCTCACCCCCAGACTACCCTCTTTCTTCTTCCCTCCGCTGCCCTGAGCCACAACTGGCCGTGCACCAATTACTCCCCTGCCCCTCCCCCGACATTTCATCCTCCGGATTCTTAAATCGTAACTCTTTAATCCATTTGTCCCACAGCCTGTGTGTTTTCATCTCTGGCCTTTGTCCACCCATCTGCCTATCAACCCTCCCTCGCTTGTGCTTATCGACTACCTGCCCCTCCTCTCTTCCAGTTTTCATCTCCCCACCTTACCAACAGACTGAAGAAGGGTCCCAACCAGAAATGTCACCTATGCATATTCTGCAGGGATGCTGCCTGACCCTCTGAGTTACTCCTGCATTTTGTGTCATTTTTTGGTAAACCAGCATCTGTAGTTCTTTGTTTCAACAAGAAGACAGCTGCAGCAGCTATCAGGAGGATATGTAGTTATAAAGGACCGTCCACCATCACCATCTGCTTCCGGTAATTTTGTGAGCAATTTTGTGCACCATATCTGAGGAAGAATGTGCTGGCCTTGGAGAGGGTCCAGAGGAGGTTACAAGAATGATCCCAGGAATAAGTGGATTAACATATGATGAGCGTTTGACAGCACTGGGCCTGAACTCGCTGGAGTTTAGAAGAATGAGAGGGGACCTCATTGAAACGAACCGAATAGTGAAAGGGCTTGGATAGAGTGGATGTGGAGAGGATGTTTCCACTGGTGGGAAAGTCTAGGACTAGAGGTCATCGCCTCAGAATTAAAGGACGTTCCTTTAGGAAGGAGATGAGAAGGAATTTCTTTAGTCAGAGGGTGGTGAATCAGTGGATTTTTTAGCCACAGAAGGCTGTGGAGGCTGTCAATGGATACCTTTAAAGCAGATATAGATAGATTCTTGATTAGTACGGGTGTCAGGGGTTATGGGGAGAAGGCAGGAGAATGGGGTTTGGAGGGAGAGATAGAACAGCCAAGATTGAATGGTGTAGTAGATTGCAGATGGGCCAAATAACCTAATTCTGCTCCTATCACATATGACCTCATGACCTTACTTTCATGCAACCTTTATCTTTACATTTAACAGAAAAGTGCTGCTGCCCGACTGCAGCCAATCACCTAGGGAGGGTCCTGACCATTGAAAATTGTGGAGTTTGCACCTTTCTCCTCTACCCACGTGGTCTCCTCTCAGGACTCCATTTCTCCTCCCTTTGAGAAGGGTTCAGCATGGTAGGCTGCTTTGGAAGGTGAGATTGTCTGAGTTCCTGGGAGAACTACCCAACTGGATACAGAGTATGCTTCATGAAAGGAAGCAGATTGTGGTGGTGGAAGATTGTTTTTCGGACTAAAGGCCTGTGGCTAGTAGTGTGCCACAATGTGCTGTGCCCATTGCTATTTGTGTTTTTCCCAACAATTTGGATAGAATGTACAAGGCATGAATGTAAGCTTGCAGAGGACACAAAAGTAGGTAGAACTGTGGACGGTGAAGATTCCTATCAAAAATTGCAGCAGGTTTTTGATCAGCTGGACAAGTGGGCTGATAAATGGCTGATGGAGAGGAGTTGCACTTTGAGAAAAATGTTCCCAATGTTGGGGAATTCCAGAACCAGGGGCCACAATCTACGAATAAAGGGAAGGCCATTTAAAACTGAGATGAGAAAAAAAAATTCACCCAGAGTGTTGTGAATTTGTGGAATTCTCTGCCACAGAAGAGAGGCCAATTCACTGGATGAATTTAAAAGAGCGTTAGATAGAGCTCGAGGGGCTAGTGGAATCAAGGACTATCGGGAGAAGGCAGGCACGGGTTACTGATTGTGAATGATCAGCCATGATCACGATGAAAGGCAGTGCTGGCTCAAAGGGCCAAATGGCCTCCTCCTGCACCTATATTTCTGTGTTTCTTGAGCAGGCCCTTCACAGTGAATCCTCAGACAATGGCAAGCACTGAAGAGCAGAGGGATGAAGGTTACAGGTACATCGTCCCCTGAAAGTGGAGTCACAGGTAGTTAGGGTAGTGAAGAAAGGTTTTGGTACATTCGCCTCCATCAGTCAGAGTATTGAGCACAGAAGTTGGGATGTTATGTTATAGTTGTACAAACTGTTTGTGAAGCCACATTTGGAGCAGTGCGTTCAGGTTTGCTCACCCTGCTATCAGACGGATGTTATTGGGTTGGAAAGAGTGCAGAGAAGATTTGTATCTTCAGAAGATCAGAAGAGCAGCCGCGGTGGTGCAGCGGTAGAGTTGCTGCCTTACAGAGCTTGCAGCGCCGGAGACCCGGGTTTGATCCCAACTATGGCTGCTGTCAGTATGGAGTTTGTATCTTCTCCACGTGACTGCAAGGGTTTTCCCCGAGATCTTTGGTTTCCTCCACAATTTGTAACCTACAGATTTGTAGGTTAATTGGCTTGGTGTGTGTGCAGATTTCCCCTGGTGTGTGTAGGATAGTGTTAATGTGTGGGGATCGCTGGTCGGTGCGGACTCAGTGGGCCGAAGGGCCTGTTTCAGTGCTGTATCTGTAAACTAACAAAACTGAAAGAGCTGTAGGGAGAGATTAATTCTTTATTCTTGGAGTGCAGTAGGCTGAGGCGTGATCTTATGGATGGATATAAAATCATGAGGGGGATAGATCGGGTACAGGCACTGTCTTTTACCCGGAATAGGGAATCCAGAATCAAAGGACATCGGTTTAAAGTAGTAAGGGAAAGATTTAATGGGAACCTTCGGGGCAATTGTTTCCACACAGATGGGGGTGTGTATATGGAACAAGCAGCCAGAGTAGGTAATTGAGGTACATATTCCAACAACATTTAAAATACATTTGCACAGGTATGGGAGAGGAAAGGTTTACAGGGATATGGGCCAAACGTGGGCAGGTGGCCCTCCACTAGATGGGGCATTTTGATCAACATAATAAAGTTGGGCCGAAGGGCTTCTTTTACTGCTGTAAAACTCACACATCCCAAAAATATGAGGATTGGTAGGTTAATTGTCAAATGTAAATTCCTGCGTGAGGTCTATAGATTTGCAGAGAAGCACAGACTAGGGACAGGCCCTTTGTCCAAACTCATGCATAACTCAGCCAGGAGAGGCCACAGCTAGTGGTTCTCCCCCTCTCACACAGCTCTGCTGCTCTGAACCCTGTCGGGGAGAAGAGGCTCTCAGGGGCAGCAGCAGCAGCCAGGTCAGTGGTACCAGTGTCTGGCTCTGTGTAAAGCAGGGTAGGGCAAAGACCAGGGGAGCAATAGTGAGACGGGACTCTCCAGTCAGAGGCAAAGACTGGTGTTTCTGTGGCTGTGAACCACGGTCACGGATGTCTGAGTGGGCACAGATTATTCTGAAAGAAAGGGTGAGCAGCCAGGTCCACAGTGGTACCGACAACATCGGTGGGGAGGCAGATGAGGTCCTGCCAGGTCTCCTGGGGAGTCAGGTGGTAAATTGAATGAATCTCTGGATTAGACACTGTGCTGTCGAGCCAGGCAAGCAATGAGAAGATGGCTGGGATAGATGTGTGGTGAAGGGGCAGGTGCAGTGGGGAGGGCTTCACATACATGGACCATTGGGATCACTTCCAGGAGAGTGACCTGTACAAGAGGGACAGGTTACAGCTGAACGGGAGGGTCACCAGTATCCTGGTGGAGAGATTTGCTCGGGCTACTTGGGAAGATTTAGACAAGTATGATACTAGGATAAGACCCAAACCAATCGTGTGGCCGAGAAGCAAATAGAGCCTGATATAGATGTTGAGATATGTGAGGCAGTGGAAATTTGTTTATCTTAATATGGTGTTCAACATTGTGTGAGAAGGCCCTGTTCCTGTGTTTTGTGAAAATTACTAATAAATTCTATATGATCTAATTACTCCCACTTCAGTACATTGTCTCAGTAGCTGTGTAATTTGTTTTGTTCTACAGTAATGTAGGAACAATATGAAACCAACTGACAATAAGGCTGGTCCTTTGTGAATTCTCCACATGTTGTGCAACTTCAATTATTTACTGGTAGAGAGGCGGAAGGTTAGGATTTGCAACCTCACAGAAGTCTGAAGAAGGGTCCTGAACCAAAATGTCGTCTTTCCATGTTTTTCGGAGATACTGCCTGACCCACTGAGTTACTGCAACACTTTATGTCCATTTTTGTGAACCAGATCCTTGTTTCTACCGAAGTTGTTACCATGACACTTAATGCCTCCAGTGTTGAGGATAAATCTGTCCTTACCGATGTACTGATAACTTCCCAGAGTGTTGACACACGTTGCAGCTGGACCACAGATGTTTGGGTTGTTCTCACACTCATTGACATCTGGAGTGAAAACAAAATCATAAAGTGTGGCTGAAAACCTTTGTGCACTGATGGTCTCTCACACCCTCTTGTCTGTCCCTGATGTGAATTGCTGTTGCATCTATCACCATGTCACGAGCATCATCTGGAGCAATGATGCTCAGATAACACAAACAATATTCAGTGCCCGAAGTAACGGAGGTGCTGGGAGATGACACAAACGGCACAGACGGTGGCTCATAGAACAGTACAGCAAAGGAACAGACCCTTCGGCCCACAATGTCTGTGCTGAGCATGATACAAGTTAAACAAATGGCCTCTGCCTGTAGGTGATACGTATCCCTCCATTCCCTGCATGTACATGTGCCTATCTAAAAGCCCCTTAATTATCACTATCGTATCAGCCTCCACTACTACCTCAGGCAGCATGTTCCAGGCACTCACCACTCTCTGTGTAAAAAACTTGCCCCACACATCTACTGTGAATATTGCTGCTCTCACCTTCAAATGATGCCTCTAGTCTTTGACATTTTCACCAACAACCTGTCCTGGACCAAGTACATTGAATCAATGACAAGAGAGCACAACATTGTCCCCATTTCCTCAGGACACTGAGGAGATTCAGCAATAACTCTCAGCAACTTCAAGAGATGTGGATGTAGCACAGTCCATCACACAGAGCAGCCTCCATCTACACATCACCCTGGCTCAGGGAAGCATCCAACATAATCAAGGACCAGTCACACCTGGTCATTCCCTCCTCACTCCACTCCCATCAGGCAGAAGGTACAGAAGCTTGAAAGCAGTTAGCACCCTACTCAGGAACAGATTCTTCCCTTGTTATCAGATTGTGAACAGTAATTTAGGGAGTAATCCCGATCTTCCAACCTAAACCATATTGCTTATATTGGACCCTTTTCTCTGTAACTGTAACGCCACCATGCTAGCAAACTATATTCTATATTTGGGTATTTTTCTCTTTGAACAACCTGTTGTATTTGTGTGTGCAATAACTGTATTCATGTATAGTATTATCCAATCTAATCCGCACCAGTGTAAACCAATGGTGTTTCCAATCTTGTTCAAGGACAGACTCACCAAAGGGTGTGCTACAGTTATACACAGGTGGGTCTGAGTGTGGTACAGTTAATCACAGGTGGGTCTGGGTGTGGTACAGTTAATCACAGGTGGGTCTGGGTGTCGAGAGTGTGGTACAGTTATACACAGGTGGGTCTGGGTGTAGAGGATGTGGAACAGTTAATCACAGGTGGGTCTGGGTGTGGTACAGTTAATCATAGGTGGGTCTGGGTGTGGTACAGTTATACACAGGTGGGTCTGGAGGATGTGGAACAGTTAATCACAGGTGGGTCTGGGTGTGGTACAGTTAATCACAGGTGGGTCTGGGTGTGGTACAGTTATACATAGGTGGGTCTGGGTGTTGAGGGTGTGGTACAGTTATACACAGGTGGGTCTGGGTGTGGTACAGTTATACACAGGTGGGTCTGGGTGTGGTACAGTTAATCACAGGTGGGTCTGGGTGTGGTACAGTTAATCACAGGTGGGTCTGGGTGTGGTACAGTTATACACAGGTGGGTCTGGGTGTTGAGGGTGTGGTACAGTTATACACAGGTGGGTCTGGGTGTTGAGGGTGTGATACAGTTATACACAGGTGGGTCTGGGTGTGGTACAGTTATACACAGGTGGGTCTGGGTGTCGAGGGTGTGGTACAGTTATACACAGGTGGGTCTGGGTGTAGAGAGTGTGGTACAGTTATACACAGGAGGGTCTGGGTGTTGAGGGTGTGGTATCGTGATAAATGATGAACCTACTGAACCTCATCCTGACCAATCATGATGTGGCTGCTGGATCTGTCCATGAGGATTTAAGGCAGAAGTGACCCCTGCACAATCCTTGTGGAGACAAAGTCGACCTTCTCCCATTGTTGGCAGTTGGGCTGACTGTATGGTATGTCTCTATGACATTTATATATTTTAAATTGGCACATAAGAGATGCCAATTGTGAAGCCAACTAAAGAAATAGAAGTGGAAAGGAACAGAGTGGGGGCATGAGGGGGGAAGGAGATAAATGGGAACAAATCCAGGTGGGCCACAGGGACTAGAGGGGAAAAATGAGGGGCGAGGGACAGGATTATTTGTAGATTAGTTATCTGAAACTGGAGAATTCAATATTCACACTGTTGGGTTGTAAGTGGAATATAAGGTTGTGTTTTTTTCCAGCTTGCATGTTGCCTCACTCTGGCAATGGATGAGGCCCAGGACAGAAAGGTCAGGATGGGAATGGGAAACAGAGATAAAATGGTTAACTACCTGGAGATCCAATACAATAGGATTGAACACAACTATTCGGTGAAACGGTCACCTCGTCTGCGGTTGGTCTCGCCAATGTAATGGAGGCCACATCTGGAACAGTGAAT
>NC_135989.1:1287052-1303075 GCF_053455715.1 Rhinoraja longicauda
ATTCGGTGAAACGGTCACCTCGTCTGCGGTTGGTCTCGCCAATGTAATGGAGGCCACATCTGGAACACTGAATGCAGTTGCAGGGGAAAGTACCTGATGAGGGGCTGGTTTGGATGGGAAGGGATGTGAGCCAATGCTTTGTGGAGAGAGCAGTCTCTGTAGAAGGTGGAAAGAGTGGTGATGTGAAGATGTCATAATAATGTTCGAGAGTAGTAACCTCCAATAATGTTTAGATATCTCACTATTCCCTGACAGTGATGTTGAATATTTCACCAGCACCATACTAGAACTAGGGTGAGGAAGGGGACGGGGGCAGGGAGGGGAGGGGAGAGGAGAGGAGTGTAGGATGAAATCACTTCAAATTAGACCATTCTATGTTCATACGGCTAGCTGATAAGTTACCCAAACAAAATATGAGGTATTGGTGTTGCAACTTGCATGTGGCCTCACTCTAGCAATAGAGGAGGCCCAGACCAGAAAGGTCAGCAAGGAATGGGACGGGGAGATGAAATATTTAGCAACCGGTAGATCTCGTAGGTATTGGTGGACAGAGCGTAAGTGTTCAGCGAAACGCTCGCCCAGTTTATGCTTGGGCTCGCCGATGTACACGAGTCCACATATGGAATACCGGATGCAGTGGATGAGGTTTGAGGAGGTACATGTGAATCTCGGTCCAACTTGTAAGGACGATCGCGGTCCCTGGATGAAGTTGAGGGAGGAGGTATAAGGACATAGAAACATAGAAAATAGGTGCAGGAGGCCATTTGGCCCTTCGAGCCAGCACTGCCATTCATTGTGATCATGGCTGATCGTCCCCAAACAATACCCCATGCCTGCCTTCTCCCCATATCCCTTGATTCCACGAGCCCCTAGAGCTCTATCTAACTCTCTCTTAAATCCATCCAGTGATTTGGCCTACACTGCCCTCTGTGGCAGAGAATTCCACAAATTCACAACCCTCTGCGTGATAAAGTTTTTCCTCACCTCAGTTTTAAATAGCCTCCCCTTTATTCTAAGACTGTGGCCCCTGGTTCTGGACTCGCCCAACATCGGGAACATTTTTCCTGCATCTAGCTTGTCCAGTCCTTTTATAATTTTATATGTTTCTATAAGATCCCCTCTCATCCTTCTACACTCCAGTGAATACAAGCCCAGTCTTTTCAATCTTTCCTCATATGACAGTCCCGCTATCCCAGGGATCAATCTCGTGAACCTACGCTGCACTGCCTCAATTAAAAGGATGTCCTTTCTCAAATTAGGAGACCAAAACTATACACAATACTCCATATGTGGTCTTACCAGGGCCCTATACAACTGCAGAAGAACCTCTTTACTCCTATACTGAAATCCTCGTGTTATGAAGGCCAACATCCATTAGCTTTCTTCACTGCCTGCTGTACCTGCACGCCAACTTTCAGTGACTGGTGTACAAGGACACCCAGGTCTCACTGCACCTCCCCCTTACCTAACCTAACTCCATTGAGATAATAATTTGGCTCCTTGTTTTTGCAAGGAGTATCTATATTATACTGCATCTGCCACACATCTGCCCACTCACTCCACCTGTCCAGGTCACCCCGTAACCTCCTAATATCCTTTACACAGTTTACACTGCCACCCAGCTTTGCTGGTGTTGCTTCTAATTCCCTCTTCCAAATCATTAATATATATGGTAAACAGTTGTGGCCCCAACACCGAGCCTCGCCACTGCCTGCCATTCTGAAAAGGACCCGTTTACTCCTACTCTTTGCTTCCTGTCTGCCAACCAATTCGCTATCCATGTCAATACCCTACCCCCAATACCGTGTGCTCTAATTTTAGTCACCAATCCCCCGTGCGGGACCTTATCAAAGGCTTTCTGAAAGTCTAGATACACTACATCCACTGGCTCCCCTTCATCCATTTTACTTGTCACGTCCTCAAATAATTTTAGAAGATTAGTCAAGCATGATTTCCCTTTCATAAATGCATGCTGACTTGGACTTATCCCTTTACTGCTATCCAAATGCACCATCATTACCTCTTTAACAATTGACTCCAGCATCTTTCCCACCACCGAAGTCAGGCTAACTGGTCTGTAATTCCCCGTTTTCTCTCTCGCTCCTTTATTGCATTTGCTGTGGTTGCTGGAGAAAGTACTGTACCTGCGGGGATGGTAGTTTTAGTGGGAAGGAATGAGTGAACCAAGATGTTGTGGAGGGAGCAGTCCCTAAGGAAGGTGGAAATGAGTGGAGGTGGGAAGATGCGATTAGTGGTGAGAGTCCTCAGGAGGTGACGACAATGTTGGAGGATAATGTATTGGATGCGGAGACTAGTGGCGTTAAAGGAGAGGACCGGGGGAACTCTGTCCATTTTGTGTCTTGAAGGAGGGGGAGTGAGAACAGAACTCTGGGACACAGAGAAGACACGTGTGAGGGCCTCATCTATGACAGAAGGGGGGAACCCCCGTTCCCTGAAGAACGAGGACATCTTCGATATTCTAGAATGGAACACCTCATCTTGGGAGCAGATACGGCGGAGACAGAGATATTGGGAGTCGGTAATCTCATCTCTGCAAGAGGCAGGGTGGGAAGATGTGAAGTCCATATAGCTGTGGGAGCCAGTAGGTTTGTACTAGATGTCCATTGATAGTCTGTCTCCTGTGATGGAGACAGAGAAATCGAGAAAGGGTCAGAGGTGTCCGCAATAGTCCAGGTGTATTTGAGGGTGGAGGGAAAGTTAGTGGTGAAGTTAATAAAGTCCATGAATTCTGTACGGATGCAAGAGGTAGCTCCGATGCAGTCGTTGACATAGTTGGAGATAGGACCAGTGCATGGAGGCCTGGAATAAGGACTGTTCGATGTACCTGACAGAAAGGTAGGCATTGCTTGGTCCCATGCCAGTTCCCATGGCTATGCATTTGCTTTGGAGAAAGTGAGGGGAGTCAAAGGAGAAGTTGTTGAAGGTGAAGATGTTCCGCGAGACGGAGGAGAGTGTTTGTAGAGGGAAATGGGTTAGGCCTTTGTGTTTAAAAATACCCAATAACTTGGTCTCCACTGCAATGAATTCCGCATATTAACCACCCTCTGGCTAAAGAAATCTCTCCTCATCTCCATTCCAAAGGTATGTCTTTTATCCGGAGGTGGGAGATCCCCCATCCCCCCACCACCCCCACCCCCCCACCCCCACCCCCCCCCCCCCCACCCATTCATTATTTCAATTTCACTGAAAGTGGTGATTGTGTAAATTACAAATAAATCCTACTTCATCTAATTACTCGCACTCCACTCCATTACCTTTCCTCAATAGCGGAGAAATGTGTTTTATTATACAGCAATTTAGGAACAGTGTGAAACCAACTGGCATAATGAAGGATGAGTCGTACCCTGGCCACTCCCTCGTCTCCCCACTCCCCATCCGGCAGACGGTGTTGAAGTGTGAAAACGCACACGTCCAGATTCAGGGTCAGTTTCTTCCCAGCTTTTATCAAGCAACTGAATCATCCTACCACAACCAGAGAGCAGTGGTGAACCACTATCTACCTCTTTGGTGACCTTCTGACTTTCTGTGGCTTTACCTTACACTAAACGTTATTCCCTTGTCATGTGCCCATACACTGTAACTGGCTCAATTGTAATCATGTATCATCTTTCCGCTGACTGGATTGCACACAACTAAAGCTTTTCACTGAACTTCAGGACACATCACAATAAACTAAACTAAACTACGTGAGAGCGGTGAATGCTTTGGATTTGCAACCTTCTCACAGAAGTCTTTACCTTCACACTGAATTACTGCTTTATCAGTGAACGTAATGCCTCCGGGTGGTTGTGACATATCCATCCATACAGGTGCACCGATGATTTCCCAGAGTGTGGACACACGTTGCATTTGGAACACAGATGTTTGAGTCATCGTCACATTCATTGATATCTGGAGTAGAAACACAATCTTAAAATGTAGTTGAGAAACGTTGTGCACTGATGATCACTCACACAATCTTCAGTCTGTTCCTGACATGAATTCCTGTGACATCTATCACCATATCGTGATGCAGTACCTGGAGAAGTGATGCTCACAAAACACAAACAACTTCCAGCAGTCAAAGCAACAGAGGTGAGTCTGGATGTGGGGGGTGTAATACAGTTATACACAGGTGGGTCTGGGTGTAATACAGTTATACACAGGTGGGTCTGGGTGTAGAGGGTGTGGTACAGTTATACACAGGTGGGTCTGGGTGTGGTACATTTATACACAGGTGGGTCTGGGTGTAGAGGGCGTGGTACAGTTATACACAGGTGGGTCCATGTGTCGAGAGCATAGGAGAGTGATAAATGATGAACCTACTTAACCTCATCCTCACCAATCATATTGTGGCTGCTGAATCTGTGCCCATGGGCTTAAGGCAGAAGTGGCCTCTGCAGTCATTGTGGAGACAAAGTCCATGTTCCCCCATCTGTTGACCGTTGGACTGATGGGGCAGTGTCTGTATGTATGAATGTATGACTGCGTTAAATATGTTGTTGAGTGGAGATTGTTCCCTGTCGTGGACTGTGCTGCTTCCAAAACTCTGCAATTTCTTGCTGTCTTGGCCAGAGCAATCCCAAACCAACCTATGATCATATTTAGAATTCTCTCTATGGTACATCTGTAGTAATTGGTAAGAATCATTGGAGACATGTCAAATTTCACAGTCTTCTGAGGAAGTAATGGTGTTGGTAAATTTTCTTGGTTATCCCATGAATGTGGTTGGTGATATTTATGCCAAAAAATGGAAGTAGAAATGTAAATGTGAATTCTTTCATGGAAGGAAGCTGAAGGTGATGGTGGGAGGTTGCCCGTGTACTCTTTACTCCATCTAGTCATTGTTTGAGATCCAGCCCAGCCCAAGGAGGGTTGTACTTATAAACTGAATGCACCCCTGAATAAGGGGTGAATTTATAGGGGTGTATAAAATCATGAGGTGAATAGATAGTAGAATGTACGGAGGCTGGACACTCCATCTGTTACCTCAGGACATGTGCAGACCAGCTGGCAGGAACATTGTTGACATCTTTAACCTCTCACTATTCCATTCTCAGGCTATTCTCACTCAGAGGTTTGGGGGTGACCTTAGAGATATATAAAATTATGAGGGGCACAGATAGGATAAATGATCAGAATCTTGTTCACAGGCAGTGAAGTATAGAACTCAAGGGCAGAGGTTACGGTGAGAGGGGAAATTTAAAGCATCTGAACTGTGTTTTTCAAACAGTCATAAAGTCATACACTACAAAAACTGGCCCTTCAGCCTGTCTTGCCCTTGCTGAATAAAATGCCCATCTAAGTTTGTCCTATTTCACTGTGTTTGGCCCATATCCCTCTAGACCCTTCCTATTCATGTATCTGACCAAATGTCTTCTAAATGCTATTCAGGTATCTGCCTCAACTGCCGTCTCTGTCAGCTCATCCCTTATATCTGCCACCTTATGAGTGAAAAGGGTGCCTTTCTTATCTTGTCCACTGGTTCTTGATTCCCCTACCCTTGCTAATAACCTCTGTACATTCACCCTATCTATTCCCCTCATCATTTTATACACCTCCATAAAATCACCCCTCAGCTTCTTGCACTTCAAGTAATAAAGTCCTAGCCTACCCCCATAGCTTAGACCCTCGAGTCCTGGTAACATCCTCATAATTACTCTCTGCACAACTCTAAAGGCGGTGAATATCTGGGAACACATGCTAGAGGACATGGTGGGGGCAGATACAATTATGGTACTTAAAGAGTCTTTGGCCAGGTGCTTGGATGGGAAAAACATTGTGGAATAAAGTCTAACGTGGGCAAATGAGATGAATGTAGATCGTTATCATGGACAGCATCACAAGATGGGTCGAAGGGGCCTGTTTCTGTGTTGTACAGTTTTGATTCCACAAAGGATTTTGCAATGTAGGAAAATAACTGCAGATGCTGGTTCAAATTGAAGGTAGACACAAAATGCTGGAATAACTCAGCGGGTCAGGCAGCATCTCAGGAGAGAAGGAATGGGTGACGTTTCGGGTCGAGACCCTTCTTCAGACTGATGAATTTTGCATTGATTATTTTGAGTTGCAAATTTATCATCTAAATTGCTGAGAAAGTTGAAGTGTAAACTTCAAGTAATCTTGATATCTATATTATTGTTTTTATGACCATTGGAACTTCATTGGAGCTTCCTTTTCTTAAAATGTACATTCTTTTTCAGCAATTTTTCGTCTTTCCTTCTTCATTGACTCTTCCTGAATCGGGTTCCATCTATTACAGACGTCTTACATTGTTGTGTCCAAGTGACCCGTGGTTGAGGTGGGAATGGAGTGCGTGAGTTTGGGGGGGGGGGGGGGGAGGAGTGGGGATGGAGTGGCTGAGTGAGGGGAGGGTGTTAGATCAGTGCAGTAGAGGTTTGGGGGAGTTTTAAAGGGGGTTCGGGGGGATGAATTGGGTGAATGGGGGGGTGGTGGAGGGGGGGATTAGGGGAATTGAGAGAGTGAGTGAGTGCAGTTCTCAAATGAAATAAATCTAAATGAGGAAAAATGAAATTAATTTTGTTTAAAAAACAAAGCGTTTTTTCTTTAAATCGTTTTAAAAAAAAAAGTGAAATAATGCTATGAAAACGTCCTTTTTTGACAAAAATGAAATCAATGTTTTTTGAAATGAAGCGTTTTTCTTTGTAAATGAAAGGAATGTAAATGAAAGCGGCGTTTTATTTTGCTCCCTCACGTGGTACACCGACCAATGGGGCGTCCTCACGTGGTACACCGACCAATGGGGCGTCCTCACGTGGTACACCGACCAATGGGGCGTCCTCACGTGGTACACCGACCAATGGGGCGTCCTCACGTGGTACACCGACCGACCAATGGGGCGTCGAGTGTGAAGTGGGAGCTGAGCAGAACAAGGCAAACTTCCCTCACTAATAAACACCCTCCCAGAAGTATGAAATAGAAATAAAACAATCGGAAATGAGGAGAAATGAAATGTAAGTAATGTTAAAAAGACAAATCTTTTTTTAGAGCAGAAAACGGCAAACCTCCCCAACTAAAGAAAGCCTCCCCGAAGTATAAAGTTAAAAAAAATGTAAATGAGGAAAAATGAAATAAAGCTTATCTTATATTGCAAAGCTGGACATCTGAGCGGCAACCGGACAGTTCAGCGGGAACTTTGAGCGGGAACAGCCCCTGTTGGACAAATAAGGGCGGCGGTGGCTCCTCCCACGTGGGACGTGGACCAATTGTGCGGGTCCCATTGTTCCATCCCCCTCACCCACTCCATCCCCCCTCCTCCTCCCCCCTCACCCACTCCATCCCCCCCTCACCCACTCCATCCCCCCCTCACCCACTCCATCCCCCCCTCACCCACTCCATCCCCCCTCCTCCTCCCCCCTCACCCACTCCATCCCCCCTCACCCACTCCATCCCCCCTCCTCCTCCCCCCTCACCCACTCCATCCCCCACTCACCCACTCCATCCCCCCCCTCCTCCTCCCCCCTCACCCACTCCATCCCCCCTCACCCTGTCCATCCCCCCTCCTCCTCCCCCCCTCACCCTCACCCACTCCATCCCCCCCTCACCCAGTCCATCCCCCCTCCTCCTCCCCCCCTCACCCTCACCCACTCCATCCCCCCTCACCCACTCCATCCCCCCTCCTCCTCACCCTCACCCACTCCATCCCCCTCCTCCTCCCCCCCTCCTCCCCCCTCACCCACTCCATCCCCCCTCCTCCTCCCCCCTCACCCTCACCCAGTCCATCCCCCCCTCACCCAGTCCATCCCCCCCTCCTCCTCCCCCCCTCACCCTCACCCACTCCATCCCCCCTCCTCCTCCCCCCCTCACCCTCGTCCTCACCCTCACCCACTCCATCCCCCCTCCTCCTCCCCCCCTCACCCTCACCCAGTCCATCCCCCCCTCCTCCTCCCCCCCTCACCCTCACCCACTCCATCCCCCTCCTCCTCCCCCCCCTCACCCTCACCCTCACCCTCACCCACTCCATCCCAACTCAACCTCACCCACACCATCCCCCTCCTCCTCCCCCCTCACCCTCACCCAGTCCATCCCCCCTCCTCCTCCCCCCCTCACCCTCACCCTCACCCTCACCCAGTCCATCCCCCCTCCTCCTCCCCCCTCACCCTCACCCACTCCACCCCCTCCTCCTCCCCCCTCCCCTCACCCACTCCATCCCCCCTCCTCCTCCCCCCCTCACCCTCACCCACTCCATCCCCCCTCCTCCTCCCCCCCTCACCCTCACCCAATCCATCCCCCCTCCTCCTCCCCCCCTCACCCTCACCCACTCCATCCCCCCTCCTCCTCCCCCCCTCACCCTCACCCACTCCACCCCCCCTCCTCCTCCCCCCTCACCCTCACCCACTCCATCCCTCCTCCTCCCCCCCTCACCCTCACCCACTCCATCCCCCCCTCCTCCTCCCCCCTCACCCTCACCCACTCCATCCCCCCTCCTCCTCCCCCCTCACCCTCACCCACACCATCCCCCTCCTCCTCCCCCCCTCACCCTCACCCATTCCATCCCCCCTCCTCCTCCCCCCCTCACCCTCACCCACTCCATCCCCCCTCCTCCTCACCCCTCACCCTCACCCAGTCCATCCCCCCTCCTCCTCCCCCCCTCACCCTCACCCTCACCCTCACCCACTCCATCCCCCCTCACCCTCACCCAGTCCATCCCCCTCCTCCTCCCCCCTCCTCCTCCCCCTCACCCTCACCCACTCCATCCCCCCTCCTCCTCCCCCCTCACCCTCACCCAGTCCATCCCCCCCTCACCCAGTCCATCCCCCCCTCACCCAGTCCATCCCCCCTCCTCCTCCCCCCCTCACCCTCACCAACTCCATCCCCCCTCCTCCTCCCCCCTCACCCTCACCCACTCCACCCCCCCCTCCTCCTCCCCCCCTCACCCTCACCCACTCCATCCCCCTCCTCCTCCCCCCTCACCCTCACCCAGTCCATCCCCCCCTCCTCCTCCCCCCTCACCCTCGCCCACTCCATCCCCCTCCTCCTCCCCCCCTCACCCTCACCCATTCCATCCCCCTCCTCCTCCCCCCTCACCCTCACCCACTCCATCCCCCCTCCTCCTCCCCCCTCACCCTCACCCACTCCATCCCCCCTCCTCCTCCTCCCCCCCTCACCCTCACCCACTCCATCCCCCCTCCTCCTCCTCCCCCCCTCACCCTCACCCACTCCATCCCCCCTCAGCACTGCCGTCAGTCGGGCGGGTGCCCCCCCTCTCGGAGCGGGAGAGGTGACTACACCTCCCGGCGGTCAGCGCGGCCGGCCTGAGGAATGGCAGGCGCGAGGCATGCCGGGACGGGCGGCAGTGCTCCGGGGGGTGGGGGGCCCTCCCCCCTTTCCCCACCACCCCCTCTCTCTCCTCCCCCACCCCCCACCTCCCCCCACTATCTCCTCCCCCCACCCTCACCTCCCTCCTTCCCTCCACCCACTTGGCCCCCACGTCCACTCCCCACCGGGGAGACGTTGGCGGAGAAAGGCACTTACCGAGCGTGCAGGGGGGAGGAGGGACCTCCGGACTACTCGAGTCGGGCAGCAGAGGTGGGACTACTCGAGGCGGGCGGCGGCGGGTCTGGGAGAGTGGGGAGGGGAGAGAAGCGAGGGGAGAGAGGAGATAGGTGCAGCGGGAGGCGCGCACAAGATGGCGGAACGTCAGGAGGCCGCCATCTTTCTGAAGTCGCGAAGGGGCCGTCGGTGGCAGTGGCCCTCGTCGACGCCGCCATCGGTGGAAGCGGCCGCTGAAGGAGGAGAAGAAGCTGCCAGCTGCGCTGCGGCCTGTGTGCGGTAACTGTGCGGGGCGCTGAGCACGGGCGGGAGGGGGGACTCGAGGACACCGTGGCGTGGGTTGAAGGGACGGAAGGGAAGGATGAGGATCATCAGTCCGACCATCTCCCTCCTGCTCGAGAGTGCCCCCGGGTGTGGGAGAGTGCGGAGAGAGGAGAGGGGAGCCTCTGATTGCGGGCGGGCGGCTCCGCTAACGGCGTCCATCTTGTTTGTGCGAGTGAGGAGAGGCCGTGCGTGCCTCTCTGGTGATGTCAGACGCACAGCACTTTGAAAAAATGTGTTTAGAAATGAAAGTTTTAAACTTTAAAATGTCTCGAACTGAAAAAATATACGACCAATTTAAATAAAACTTGTTATAAACAGTCACCAGGACAGTGGTAATTAAGGTGGCGCTAACATTGTGGCGCTGTGGTTTACCGTTGTGCCTGCAGGTCCACATGTTATATATATATTTGCATGAATTGTATGGGGAGGGGGGGCGTGAGTTCATCACACAGGGGCACGGGTCCCATTGTGACGTCACACACTGAAAACCTTCAAGAAATCGGTTGGAAATGTAATGTTTTAACTTTAAAATCTCTCTAACTTAAAAAATATAAGACCAATTTATATAAAAATGTATAAGCACTTGCGGCGAGAGTGGTGATTATGGTGGTGCAAACATTGTGGCGCTGTGGTTTACCGTTTTGGCCAAATCACTGATAAATAGTGGATATATATATATATATATATATATACACAAGATCTGAGGATAGATAGATAGATAGATAGATAGATAGATAGATAGATAGATAGATAGATAGATAGATAGATAGATAGATAGATAGATAGATAGATAGATAGATAGATAGATAGATAGATAGATAGATAGATAGATAGATAGATAGATAGATAGATAGATAGATAGATAGATAGATAGATAGATAGATCACAACAAGTCTTTTTACACAGTGGCATTTCAGAGGCTTCATGACATCAGTACATGGACATCGAATCATCGAGTCACACAGCGTGGAAACAGTGTCTTTGAGCCAACTTGCCCACAGCAACAAACATGTCCCATCTACACAAGTCCCACCTGCCTGTGTTTCACACATCTAAAGCTTTCCTATCCAATGTAACTGCCAAATTGTTGGCATAATTATGTATTTGCAAACTGTGAGACAACAGAAACTCCTCAACTGTCCGATTATTGTAGCGACCAGTGATGCTCGCTACAATAATGACCACACCTAACAGCAAGTAAGGGTCCCAAGCTAGACACTGGTGCTTCCAGTGAACCACACCAAGGAGCTACGGATGGCTCTTCCACTCAGGGGCGAGTGTGTTTTCAGACACTCCATTAAAGACGAGGTCAACCAAGACCATGTATCATTGTCTGATCTGGTTTCCTGGCTGGTGTTGAGAACTCAATTCCAGTTTCATTGTGAGTGTTTAGGTGACGGACTTGTCTGGCAACAGCCCAAGATCAATGATGTAGGGTTGGAAATAGTAGAGGGGTACAAGGGGAGAATAATTAAACTGAATAGTTATTAGGTGATAAGACCATGGGGTGATCATTGGGTGATAAAGATGGTATAGATTGGAGGGGGGTGGGGGTGAGTAGTCAGTGGTGAGCAGCAGCAGCAGCACTCAGGTCTGAGGCTCAGTGGCAAAGGGTAAAGTTACTCAGATCCATAGTGATAGGAGATTTGTTAGTAAAGGGGATGGACAAGAGATAAGACTCCAAGATGGTGTATTGCCTCCCTGGTACCAGAGTCCAAGATGTCTTAGAGTGACTGAGCATATTCTCAAGGGGGAGGGGGAGCAGCTGGAAATCATTTTGCACATTGGGACAAATGACATAGGGAGGAAAGGGGACAGAATGAACACGGGGAACTGAGCAAAAAGGTTCCAAAGCAGCAATTCAAGGGTAGACAGGTCTGCAGATAGAATAGGCAGGAGTTCGGCTGAGTGTGAGGTTGCACTGTTGGATCAAATTGCATTTATTTCAAAGCGAGAGGCTTGATCAGTAAGGCAGATTAACTGGTGGTGGAAGGGTGTTTTTCTGAGCGGAGGCCTGTGACGTGATGTGCCCCGGGGATCATTGCTGGGACTATTGCTGTTTGTGGTTTATAACAAAGATTTGGATGACAATGTACAAGGCATGATTAGTAAATCGTGTAGGAAAGAACTGCAGGTGAAACAGTAGATTGAGTCACAGATAATGATTTTAACAAATAGCAAGTATGATATCATACATCAACACACATTCATTAATTGGTTACGGATGATCAACCAAGTTCAGAAAAAGGTCAGTGGTAATATTTGGAAAGATGGATCACCAAACCAGCAAGCCAGATAACACTTCCAATACAGTTTCATGAAGATTATAAGCATCTTATCACGTTATTGGAAGGGGATCAACTATTTCACTAAACACAGGACCTGGAATACTCCTGGCTGAGTATACATGTTTTTTTAAATTTATTTTATATAAGGAGTGACACAGAGGGATTCACATGGATCCACTGTGAATGGAGGGATATGGATCACTTGCAGGCAGAGATTAGTTTAACTTGGTATCGTGTTGGCAGATACATTGTGGGCCAAAGAGTTTGTTCCTGTGTTGTACGGTCTGTCCAGGATTGTTAAGATGCTAATACTATTTTGTCAAATGCTCTGGTTGGTCACTGACTTTTGGGTCAAAGGCCAGTAAAATCCAAACATGGCCGGAAAGAGGAAAATAAGTGAAAGTCTTATCCAACATGAAAAGAAAGTCGAGATTTTATCAAGGAAATAATCAAGGCAAAGCCTGCCCCAGATTATAGTTGTTAACATTATTGTGATCCAGTTGTGCTTGAGGGACCAAGGGTGGATAAGTAGTTTGAAATTTTGAGTAAATAACCAAAAATGTTTAAAACCGTCCATTTAAAACTGAGGTGAGAAGGAACTTTTTCACCCGGAGAGTTGTGAATTTGTGGAATTCTCTGCCACAGAGGGCAGTGGAAGCCAAATCACTGGATGGATTTAAAAGAGAGTTAGATAGAGGTCTAGGGGCTAGTGGAATCAAGGGATATGGGGACAAGGCAGGCACGGATTATTGATTGTGGACGATCAGCCATGATCACAATGAATGGCGGTGCTGGCTTGAAGGGCCGAATGGCCTCCTCCTGCACCTATTTTCTATGTTTCTATGTTTGCTGGACGCAAAGAACAAAGAAAAATGACCCTGAACGGAATGAAAAATACAAACTATGCAACTCAGACCACAACTGCACACAGTACTGCTAGTGTGGTCTCACCATAGACTTGTATGGCTGTATCTTTATGTCCCAGACATTCCTTGGACCACCTTCCCAACTGACCCAGATCCTTTTGTAAACTTACTATATATTTCCTCACTGCCCAGCATCCCACAGGTTTCGGTGTTACCTGCATATTTACTAACTGCAATAACTACATTATCTTCATATTGATAATGTAGATAAAGAACAACAACAGACCCATCACCGACCCCTCCTTGCGCACACCACTGGTCACAGTCCACAATCAAATGAATCAACACATCACAACTACTCTTTGACTACCTCCTCCAAGCCAATTTTGTCATGGAGTCATAGAGGGATACAACATGGAAACATGTCTTTTGGCCCAACTTGCTCATGCCGGCCAACATGTCCCTGCTACACTAGTCCCACCTGCCCGCTTTTGATCCAAATACCTCCAAACCTGTCCTATCCATGTATCTGTCTAATATAGATGAGGCTCTCACTAGGGCCTCCTCTATATCCTGCAGCTCCGCTCTTGCTCCCCCTCCCCATTCGTAACAAGGACAGAATCCCCCTCGTCCTCACCTTCCACCCCATCAGCCAGCGTATCCAACAAATCATCCTCCAACATTTCCCTCACCTCCAACAGGACCCCACTACTGGCCACATCTTTCCATCTCCTCCCCTTTCTGCGTTCCGCAGAGACCGTTCCCTCCGTAACTCCCTGGTCTACTCGTCCCTTCCTACCCAAACCACCCCCTCCCCGGCCACTTTCCCCTGCAGCCGCAGGAGATGCAACACCTGTCCCTTTACCTCCCCCCTCAACTCCATCCAAGGACCCAAACAGTCTTTCCAGGTGAGACAGAGGTTCACCTGCACCTCCTCCAACCTCATCTATTGTATCCGCTGCTCTAGATGTCAACTTCTCTACATCGGCGAGACCAAACGCAGGCTCGGCGATCGTTTCGCTCAACACCTTCGCTCAGTCTGCCTTAACCAAACTGATCTCCCAGTGGCTGAGCACTTCAAATCCCCCTCCCACTCCCAGTCTGACCTTTCTGTCATGGGCCTCCTCCAGTGCCCACCGTAAATTGGAGGAGCAGCACCTCATATTTCGCTTGGGCAGCTTGCAGCCCAGCGGTATGAACATTGACTTCTCCAACTTTAGATAGTTCCTCTGTCCCTCCCTTCCCCTCCTCCTTCCCAGTTCTCCCTCTGTCTTCCTGTCTCCACCTATATCCTTTCTTTGTCCTGCCCCCCTGACATCAGTCTGAAGAAGGGTCTCGACCTGAAACGTCACCCATTCCTTCTCTCCTGAGAGACTTTCACAGGCCATAAACGATGTCACAACAGTTCATGCCGATCAAACAAGGTGGACGGAGGGAAGGTTATTAATTTCACACTGGTAAACGGCTCAAATATCAGAAAGAATGTGAGGAAAAGCCGATTCATCTATGTTTTTGAATTGGAATCATCTTGTAGGTAAAAGGTGGGGGAATGGAATTGATATTCAGGCTATTATTCAGCAGCACTGTCAGGAGAGGTGGGACACTTGATTTTCCAATACTCCCCTCTGTACCTGAAACCAGCTGCGATGGCCTTGCCTCTTCCCATTCATGCCAAGTTCAAAGCACAAGCTTCCCAGTGAGGCAAAACAGTAAAGCATTAAATACAAAATATGAGTGTCACCACCCACCTTTGCAGGTTCTGTTGTCTGTGACCTTAAGTTGTTTGCTCAAATATCCTGCCTTGCAGGTACAGTTGTAGCTTCCCTCTGTGTTTTGACAATCAGCGCTGGGGTCACACAGTGATGTTCCATAATCTCCCGCACATTCATCATCATCTGGATGGAGGAGGAGACAAAAGATCCATGCTTTAATAAAGACCACAAAGGGATGAGTGGCCTGATGCACATGCCAGCCCTCACACTCCACAGCTGATCATTCCTGGTCCTATCACCACCTGTCCCTCCATCTCCACCATCCCTTGATTAAATCAACATTCATAATGTCAGCCTGGTGTGAGCTCAACAACTGTGGCCCCACAGTGAGGAACAGGAATACTCACAACCCTCTGAGCAAAGGTACCTTTCCTCAGCCCAGGCCTAAACGGACAAAGCCACTGCCTTTCTGCTGCTCTGTTACTTCCACATCTACTTCAGCAAACTTGGATTCTTTCTGCTTATTGTGAAGTGTTATGTCAAGGAGTCTTGCCTACTCCTGCTTCTCACAATCCCCCTCACTCTTCCCCCACCTACTGCATCTGCCCATCACCACACCCCTCCCAGTGGACCCCCCTGCCCCTCCGTTGTTCCCACCCCCCACTACTCTTCCCATATTGATCCACTCTTCACCTTCCTCTCCTATCAAATTGCAGAATCCGCAGCCTTTTCTAGTTTCCACATCACCTCCCGGTCCCTGTCTCTATCTCCACCCTTCCATTCCCCACCTCACTCCATCTGCCAATTAACCATTTCATCTGCCATAACCTGGATCCTTTTCCCAAACCCTCCCCACTCTTTGCAGAGGCTATCCCCCTTGTATTCTTTCAGCCCACATGAAGGTCAGAACCTGTCCATTTTCCTCCGTAGATGCTGCCTGACCCACTGAGTACCTCCAACAAATCTCCTTTTATTGCGCCAGGCTCCAGCATCTGTGATCTCTCGTGCCTCCTAGACTACCCCATGTTTCACTCTCATTCAAATATTCATCACAAGAGAAATAGAACAGGTTTCTTGGACTTTTCACAAGCGAAGGCTTTGGTGTAATCTGAAAGTCAGGGCGGGTCGCTTTGTCCAAGCTTCCATCGCTGATACACTGGCTTTTGAGGCAATGCGATTCTGGAATGAGCAGTCTTCCCTTGGTAGGGTTAGAGACACCTGGTGATTGAAGGTGGGGAGTCTGGGAAACTTGAGGCAAAGTGAGGTACCATGACCTTGCCTCAGCATTCCCCATCTTGGTGTCATGGATACGAGGAGAAC